>NC_136979.1:31134965-31207465 GCF_032717465.1 Coenobita brevimanus
GGCCATCTCCTTCTGCCGGAGGGAAGCGCGGCTACAGGCTGACTCGGGGGCAACACCTTCAGAGAGGCTACCGGCCATCCGGCGAAGGTGGGAGCGACTACAGGCCATCTCCTTCTGCCAGAGGGAGTAGCGGCTACAGGCCAACTCAGGGGAAATGCCTTCAGAGTGACTACTGTCCATCTGGCGAAGGCAGGAGTGGCTACAAGCTGACTCCTGCAGGAGGGGGTGTTGGGCGGCTACCGGACGTCCCTGGAAGGACACCTTCTGACGAAGGCGGGAGCGACTACAGGCCGTCTCCTGATTACCCTCAGGTCGGTTGTTTACCGATTCCCTAATGAGGGGCCGGCAGCTACCAGTTGTCCCAAAGAGGAAGACACCTTCGGAGAGGCTACAGGCACACTCCTGTTGAAGGCGGGAGTGGCTACAGGCCAACTCCTGAGGGGTGCTGTTTGGAGCTGGATAGACAGCTCCACCCCAATCTGATCTGGTGGTACCTCTCCCCGAAGGTAGTGTCGGATTCCTGCTAAGGCGACGGTGAGGCAGCTGTGTGTCATAGGGGCGCACAGCCCGGGCTGACTTGTGCCGTTGTCGCACTGAGTCTCGCAGTTTGGCTGCGGCTCCTCTGTGGGGTCCTGGTGGGGGTGTCGAGGAGTTTTGGGGGGCACTATCCTGTAGTTCATGCATTTTAATATATATATATATATATATATATATATATATATATATATATGCCAATGCAGGCCAGTCATTTCAATGTTGCTGGGAGGGTCCAGCATCCAGATAATGAACACATTCTGAAACTAAGTGTCCGGATAATTGAGGGACTGCTGTATATATATATATATATATATATATATATATATATATATATATATATATATATATATATATATATATACAGGGTATTTCAAAAATAGTGTTCATAAATTTTAGAATGAACTGAGTACGAAAATATAAATATGCTTTACTATGTAACTTTTTGGGCGATTTGTCATATTTACCATGATATTACACATTTTATGTTTAATAGGAAACTCTAGGGGATGAAAATGATCAGTAGCTTACCATCACCTGAATATCTTTATTTTTTCATAATCATGTGTACACTGATGTAATGTACACTGTTAACAAAACCTATATAAATGTGAACCTGAAGCAGCAAATCATGTTTGCCTCATGGGTTTGAACGAAGCTCTGTGATTTGAAGGTACTGTGAGAAGGTGAGAGAAAGAAGGATGTACTGGAAGTCTTAAGTCGGCATCGGACATGGAGCCATACACGTCTGCAAAGTACACAGACATGTTACTTACGTTGGGTGCAGCAGGAGGAAATGCAGCTGAAGCAGTAAGGATGTATGGTGAGCGATATCCTATCTGGAAGCAACCATCTCGGCCTACTTTGCTCCGTGTAGAATGATGACTACGGCAATATGGCACACTGAATCCACGTGCAGCAAACAGAGGAAGGCCTCATGCTGAGCGCCTGCTCGATGTAGAAGATGATATTCTCAACACAATCAGAGATGAACCATTTACAAGTACACGTCGACTTGGTGCATGATTCGGTGTGGCTCATGCATCTGTATGGAGGATTGTAAACAGACAGAATCTGTACCTGTGTCATCACGAGCCCATCCATGCTCTGAATGAACGTGATTATCCCCAGTGAGTGGATTTATGTAGGTGGCTTCTTACTCATGCGAGGGAGAACAACAGCTTTCTTGCACAGCTTTTGTGGAGTGATGAGGCTGTGTTCACAAGAGGTGGCATGCTAAACCAACATAATACACACACATGGGCGGCAGAAAACCCACATGTAACAACAACAAGGGGACATCAAGAACGCTTTGCGATCAATGTATAGGCCGGTACTCTTGGTGAGTGTCTAATCGGACCATTTTTGCTACCAATACAACTTGCAGGTAGTGCGTACACCAGATTTCTTCAGCATGACCTTCCCATACTACTTGAAGATGTGCCTCTCAAAACACGTATGCGAATGTGGTTCCAGCATGATGAGGCTCCACCTCACTTTGCACGAGGTACTAGGGATTTCCTTAACCCGCCCCATCCCGACGTTTTCTGGGCAGTGGTACACCCCAGTCCCGACATTTTTGGACCTTTTTTTTTTTGGCTCAAACATCCGCTTTTGGTGAGAAACATCGAAAATTCATAAAGAAATCGCTCACCTAAGGTTTAAAATACTCGATCTAGGTACGAGTACCTCCTTACCTGACTGGGTTTTCTAACAGGCTGGCACCAAAGAAAACGAGTTCTATGGGAGGGTAACTATTTTATCCACTCATAAACAGTATTTATTTATTTACTTGGTACGAATTTATATGTAGTACAAGAGTATATTGGTTTTCAAACAGTAATATAGGCATTATAAGCATTGTTTCACTCACTAACTCATCACTATGCATGACCTTTTTTTTCCCACATTACCTGATCATCATTTCTGTTTCTTCCTCTAATGCTATGTAAACTTTGTCCTCCACATTGTCATCGATTGGGGAATCACTCTGGCCCTGAATGTCTTTATTGGCCAGGTCACTGGTAACAGGTGAATTGCCGAGACAATGGCGTGCAGGGGGAGAGGTTATGCGGTGTAAGGCGTTGTCCCTGCTTGGCATCTTGTAGAGGAATAGAGGAAGGTGTCCCGTGTATATGTGCCAAAAATCACTCGTGAAATCACTCGCGAAAATTGAAAATTGTGCAAATTAGAGACCTTGCAATGTTGCCGCGTTAATTCACGTCTCCGGGATATGAGTGCACATCATGTGAGGACGTGAATTCACGTCCCTGGGACGCGGCGCATTAATGCTATGTACCCTGACAAGTGAACAGGCCACGGAGGTCTCATTTCCTGGCCACCCAGATCACCCGCCCTAACTCCACTTGACTTTTATCTTTGGGGACACCTGAAGAGCAGGGTGTATGCTGCACCAGTCAACACCCATCAGGAACTGTGGCAAAGAGTTCAAGAGGCTTGCAGAGAAGTAAGGAACACACAAGGAGTATCTGAGCATGTGCGCCAGTCACTTCTGCGCCGAGCCCAAGCCTGTATCAACGAGAGGGGGAGAAATTTCGAGAACCTATTTTAATTCTGTAGTGTACAATACATCAATGTACACAAATGTATGATAAAATAAAGGTATTGTGGTGAAGGTAAGCTACTGATCGTTTTTATCCCCTAGAGCTTCCTATTAAACATAAAATGTGTAATATCTCGGTAAATATGACAAATTTCTAAAAATGTCACCTAGTAAAGTATACCTATATTTTCCTACTCTATTCATTTTGCAATTTACTAACACTATTTTTTTAAACACCCTTTATATATATATATATATATATATATATATATATATATATATATATATACATAAAACTTTTTATTTCTAATGCTTCTTTAAATTCCGTAGTCAGATATACTCTTTTGTCATAATCCAAGTTACGCCAGATAATTTTATTCAGAGAGCATATGAGCCTGAGGGTGTTAATACTGATATCATTAACCATCTCATAAACTAGACACCTAGCAATTCAGTCCAGCTATCGCCAGGCAATTTTATTCGAATGGGAGTGAGTTAGAAGGATGAGTGTTAATAATTCTGCAAATATGTTAGACTTCCTCTCCTACTTCCTTCCTCTTCCGTCTCTCTTTCCTTCATTCTTTCCTCGTCCTTTCTGCCTACGGGTGACTTTACACTCCCTCTTCTGTCTTTCTTTCCTTCATTCTTTCCTCCTCATTCTGCCTGTGGGTGATTCGACACTGAGCGACATGCCAAATTGTTTCCTGTACACCAGGAAACCATTTACTACGCTGGGTGGTAACCATATAACTAGATTTTGGCGCCTGGTGTTTTAGCGGGTAATTACTGCGCTCCAGTCGGATTGAGCCGATGAAGGCTTATATCCAAGGGTTGGTTGAGGTTTATTTATTTATTTTTTAATTATTTTTTTTACATGTCCGACTCTGGGCAAAGGCTTCAGGGCCTATTTCTTGGGGGCAGTGACCTATCCCAAGGCCCAGTGGTCCTCCTACATCTCCACTTCGGCGCTAACACCCACCATCCATATTGAATACATGCTAGGGCTGTCCCATACAGGACTGGTGTACTGGTATTAGCGGGGGCATTTTTACATCTCGGCGGGTCATCTGGTAGATCAGGAAAGTCTGCTTTTAGGAAATTCAAATCTTTAAACTGTTCCCTGCCCCAGTCGGGATTCGATCCTGGGTCCGTTAGGACTGGAGGCCGCCTCTCTACGGATTCAGCTACCGCTGGCCCCTCTCATCTTAAATGCCAGGACCAATGTGCCTAGCCCCGGGCTCCTACGGTTCTCATGGGGCAACGTAGGATTGGATGATGAATGAATGTTAAACCACCAGTTCTATCTTCTCTTGACAGGTAAGGAAATTACCAGGATATTTTAGTTCTCAAACTCTACAAACAGATATCTGAAATTTTTCTTTGACAAAACTTGTTTCCATTCAGTCAGGGTTCTGATACACCTTTTTTATGGCCCACAGTTAAGGCATAAATGAAGGCTCTGGAAAATCTGTAGCTGTTAAACGGTTAAGTAAGCAAAACTGTTTTTACATGTAAATACTTCATACACGAACGGATCTTGATTTGGCTCTCTATGATCTTGTTTTTGTGTTTTCTTGGAGGGAACAATTTGCGAGCTCCTTGCCTTTGGTTGTTTCTTCTTTGGATTAAAAAGATAATATGAGAGTGGTAGATTTTTTGCCTGCTGGTACTGTGACGAGAACTTCTAATATATTTAATTTTTCTGGAATGCAATGTCCTCCTACATAGTTTACAAATGCTTCACTACATTCTTTAACTAAGATAATACATATACATGCACTCGCTTTTGCTGCCCTGTGAGTTGCTGAAGAAATGTTGGAAGAAAGCTTTCAAGTTGGCAGCAATTTTGAATTTTTCCCATCAAAAAGAAAATCTTCAAAGGCGACAGGTCGGCATCAGCTTGAGTCGCACTCTGGACATAGAGTACTGAAGTTAATGATATACCAAGAAAATGTTTTTGGATTTTAATACCATATTACTGCTGGACTATGAGGAAGCGGCAAAGGAAGCAGGAATGGAAGAAGAGTGTTGGTAGTGGTGGCAGGGAGATAAAGGTAGTAGAGGAGTAGGTGGACTGGCAGTGGTGGTGGCAGGTGGTCGTGATAAACCCGAGGCACAAATGGACTGAGGTCCCACGGGACTGGACGAGGTGGCCGTCGCTTACTTTCCGTCCAGCCTCTTGAGCCCCATCTCACTCCCATCCAGCCCTTTTACAGTCCGACATACCATTCACGTCTGCTAGCCAGTTCTCCCACACGTAACCAGTGTTCATTATCTGATCCCTTTCTTGCCATACAGTTTTCACTCTTGTGCTAAGCTGTAGATTTCATATAGGACCGTACTTTAACATGTACTCTACAAGATACTCGCAACATTCGCTCCCTTTCTCACCAGAAGTGAAAGAAATCTTATAGGGCACTATGCGTCATACATGTGCCTTCATTATGCACATAAATTTTATTTCCCTCATAAGCATGCATGTAATAAAACAGCATACAATAATCAACCGAAAAAGTGAGATAGTATTGAAGTTCGACTTGTTGCACTGTCCTTCAGAATGTGGCACAATACCCCTTATCTTGTTGCTAGTAGACAGAAACTCTTTTTATCTTTACAATGACATTTTATTCAGTCTGAAGCACTGACGCAAACCTTTTGTATGGGTGGTATAGCTGATGTCTTCAATGTGCGATTCCGTTCATAACTGATTCCAAATGGTTTTACAACATAAACTTCATTAAGATGGTTTTCAAATGTCTATATCGTTATGCTCATAACATTTTTAAAGAAATAAAGCAAATATAAAGACAAATAAAGAAACAAATATTTCAATATCCTCTCTCTCTCATGGGACAAGAGAGCAAGGAATTCACTGATGTAGGCAGTAAGAGGTGACTTTAACAGAAACTTTAAAAGAAATGTTCTAAAACGAGACTATATGTGGTTCTTCGAGGAGTTTTATTCGAAATTCCTGAGAATTTCTAAGAAAAGTCTAAGTGTAGCTGTTTCGAGATTGATGTAGCACACAAAGAAAGTCTGGGAATGATTAGTAGAGTTCTGCGTTGTGAGAGTAGGTGCTGGAAGAAGGTTTCTAAATAATTCATAGATGTTTTCAAGATGCATCAGACGACTCAGGAAAGACAGAGAGACGGCTATGTTAAAATTATTCAAGAGGAAGTCTTGAAAATTTACACAGCTTGTTTCTAGAAAACTTTCTATGACGAAAGTGAGAGTTAAAAATATGGTTCAATGGAAGGTTTCTATCCAGGTAAAGTCTTTAGAACAGACACCTCTTCTGTATTACATTCGTCCTCCACCAGACGATGATACCTGAACTCACCTCATGAGAGATTAACCTCTCTAGTGCTCTGATGCCTTCCATTTTTTTTTTTTTTTTTTGGCTACTGTCAAACGATTTTGCTTAGTTTAGGAGCGAAGGGGTTGAGCTGGTGTACCGAGAAAATACCACCAGGTGCGGAAAGGATGGTGGGAGAGGGAGTGGAAGGTGTTCGTACTGTTGGTCCTGACAAATGCGTGGATGCTGCGAGATTGAGAGGCGTGCAAGGTGGACCCTGACGCTGGTCTCATGTGCCAGTGCCAGCGAGGATGTGTGACTGTGCAGACCAATCCTGGATCCGCAAAACTTTGCCACACAGTTGGCTTGTCAACTCCAGGTTTGCTTGGAGCTCTCTGTTTTTGTTGTGCCGCCGCAGACTACACCCTTCTGTGGCCAGGTTCCAAGCTTCTTTGAGATTAATGGTTCTTTCACTGCAGAGGCCTTGCCATTATTTTCTGCATGTGGGATAGATTTCAAGATCTTTTGGTATGATGCTGCATTTCTTCAGAGTTGTCTTTACTCGTATATGATATTTATATTTCTTCTTCAACTCCCCTGGGATGTGGCATGCTGCAGGGTGTTGGCCATACAGCACCTGATGGGGAAGGTGGTTTTCAGGGATGTAGAACATGTGCTTGACCCATGTCAGCAGCTTTTTATTGAGCATGGTTTCTATGCTGATTGACTTTTCCCAAAAGAAAATTTGTGAGGGAGGGACCTTATCCTCCCATGCCATTCTGTGCTGCAAAAATCGGATGTGACACAAAGCTGTTTGATGTGACATTGGTAGGTAGGCCAAGATTCGGCACCTTATAAGAGGATGGAGAGGCATACAGCCGTGTATACTTACACCTTCGTTTCAATTCTCAAGTTGGTGTTCTCAAAGACTCTGGAATCTAAGATTTCCAAAAGAGGCTGATATGTGGTTGATTCATGCAAGGACTTTTGCATCAGTGTTTTGTTTATCTGTGAGCACACTTCCAAGGTAGGTAAAATTCTCCATCTGTTTTACATTTTCGTAATTTTTCTGAAATGCAAGAGGCTCTGCTGGGTTGTCTGTCTGAGATATTATTTCTGTTTCACTCAAAATAATTCGGAGTCCCATTACTAGGTACGGTATATGTAGGAGATGGAGGTGAGATTTTATGGGGCTTATTGGGTATGTGCAAGCACAACACAGTCATCAGCATAATGTAGTTCTAGAAAACGACCTATATCAGTCTTTGATTATGCTTGAAGACATCTGGGATTAAATAAGCTATCATCTAGACGAAAATAGATTCTTATTATTTCGTCACCAGGGTCCACTGTTTAGAGACTTAATTGTGTGACTGCAATGAGATAGATGATGAAAATGACTGAAGCCAGGACACATCCTAAATTTACTTCCATGTTCACATTGAAGAGTTTGGATTTGCTCTCACATATGGACACACGAGCATTTATGTTGTCATGCAGGCTTTTCAGGGTGGTTAGAAATTTGTTTGGAACTTCAAATTTTGAAACAGCGTTTCATAAAATTTATTAGGTGACAGTGTCAAATGCTTTTGCAAGATCAGTGAATGCATTATAAAAATCACGGAGCTGCTCGTTGTATTTCTCCTGTTTCTGTCATGCAACAAATATTGTACCCCAGGTGCTTCGTTCCTTCCAAAATTCACATTGTGTCAGGAAATGTTGACTCAGTCAGATGTTTTGTTAATCTGAATACCATTATCCTGGTTAGTACTTTGCTAGCATTCACGAGGAGGGAAATACTCTGCTATTGTCTTAATTTGAGCGATCCCCTATCGTCTTGTAAATGGTTGCAATATCGTAAGTAAGTCATTCACACGGAATTCCTTAATGGTTAAAGACAGTCACAATGAGATCATGGAAGTAAGTCATTCAGATGGAATTTCTTTATGGTTCCAGATAGTCACAATTAGATCATGGAAGTTCTGGTCGAATAACTTGCCACCCACTTTGATTAGTTCAGATGATATGACATTATGTTAATTTCAGAGATCAGGTGACTTGAACAGTTTCTGCAAGTGTAGATGGGACATCAAGATCTGCCATTTGAGGAGCATCTAGGATGTTATCAAGGATATTGTGCTCCACCGGGTTTCTTCGATTCAGCAAGGTATAAAGCGTTGTGCCGATCTTTTAGGATTGCATGATTGTCTTTCAGGTGCTCTCCTACAGCTGATCGATTAGAGGCTCCGTTGTACTTGGTTGGCCCATACATGGTTTTTAGAGACTTGTTGAACCCATGTTGTTCATTAATATCAGTCGGTCTTTGAAGCTCTTTTGGTTGCTCATTGCATTATTTATTCTCCATATCTGGGTTTACATCTGAGATTCTGGAATTCACTTTTTATGATTAAGGAGCTGGGATAAGCTAACCAGTTGCTATGTGCTTATTCCTCATTGGAAAAAGGTTATGTATCCCATGAGCATTTTCATTAAAAGTCTTTTTGGCAGCGAGTGAAGAAGCCTAGGGTTTTTTCCCCAGCACTTTGAAGTAGTGTTGTAATGTTCAGCCATTCTGCATATAGGTTTCTTGCATTGTTGTTTGGGTCAAGTGGTGGGCATTGAGAAAGCTTGTCTGTTATAGTGCTCCAGGTATTACAAGTTGTTGTCACATCCTTTAAAATACTACTCTACAGTTTAGCTTCTTGGAGGATGGTCTATGACGCATTTGTGGATGTATGATTAGTTGCAGTTTGGTGGTTATAAGGTTATAATCTGTTATAATCTGTTGAGCACTCAGTACCTCTCATAGTTCGGATTATACGAACTTCTCTTTGGTCTCACTGGCTTACAATTTCGTAGTCAATCAGGTGCCAGTCTAGATTGTGGGTGCATCCATGTGATCTTTTGTGTTTAAGTTGAAAAATTTTGCTGGTGATGACCAGACTGTGCTTGGAGCATAAGGAAAGCAGTCTAAGGTCATTGATGCTTATGTTACCATCTCCATAGCAGTCAATAATGCCTTGCCAAAGGTGATTATCTTTTCCTACTCTGGCATTAAAATCTCCATGCAGGATGGGTTTCTCATTATGCGGTACAGAGCAAATGGTGGCATCCCCAATGTCATAAAAGGAATCTTTGACGGTATTCTATGAGCCAAGCGTTGGGGCTTAAGTATTGATGAGTGTTACATATTGGTCTTGGGAATAGTATACTCCCAGACATCAGCCTCTCTGATATACCCACAGGTGATTCTTTGATCTTCTACAGTAGGTTTCTTCAGACTGCAAAGCACCCTGACAGGAGAATCACATACAAGGCAGCATTGTAAATTTTATATCTTTTCAGTTCATGGACAATGAGGACAGTCCTACCACGTGGTCGTGCATTTTGGTCAGTAGTAAGCAAGGTTTGTATATTCCAGGTAGCAAAAGTCAAAGGGATTCTTTTGTTTTTACGACAGCAGTGTGGGATGCCTTGACAGACGCAGTTATCTGCCCAGGTGGCGTGAAGCAGTAAATGTTTAGGTTACCTTTTCTATACCCCTCTCCATCAGGGGTAAGGTAATCCACAAGCCAGTGAACCTGGGAACAATTAATATGACACACACACACACACACACACACACACACACACACACAGTTCAGACACCTGTCAGTAATGACCAGTACGACACGAAGGGGGGGGGGCTTAGAAGGAGAGTGAGGCAGATTAAGAAAGATGAATGGGTTAGAGCAAGGAAAATGAATGAAGAAAAGCAAGGAAAGTTAGTGATGCAGGGCATGGAAGGTGATTGGTGAAGGGTAAAGCCTATGTCCCACTGTCAGGAACTTTCCCACGACACGCTACGATCTTCATGTCTTCGTGTGTCGCCGCATGTCGTCATGAGTAACGAGGCGTGACTTAGCGATGACGTGGCACTGACGTGGAGAACTTGGTCATTCTTCGTGGTTCTTGGCACGCTACAACAATTTTTGGAAGGTTCAAAAATTGCTGGCGTGGCCACCAACAAGGAGGAAAACGTAACATGTGATGGTAACGTCATTTGTCTTAGCTGTGACTTAGCATGTCTTAGCATGTCTTATCTTGTTGTAGTTTGGCATAGCTTGTCGTAGCAATATCTTTGTGTATCTTAGCACTAACATGACTGTGTCATGAAATGGCCGTTTAGTCCTGCCTTTGAGGTATGATCGTGGCATTTCACCAAGATCATACCTTGAGGGTAAGATCGTGGTAATCGGGGCCGTTCTCGAAGATGAACTTGGATATGGGACACGAACATAAGGAAAGTGTGTGAAGCAGGATAGACAAGGTGAATGATGCAGGGCAAGAAAATGAATATGGAGCCGGGCATAGGTGAGTGTCGGCAGAATTTCGAAACATCAATAAATTTTAATTAGAATAACTCCCACTTCCTAACTGTTTAATAGTAAAGCCCATGTCCCATATTCATGTTCATCTTCGACAACTGCCCCGATCACTACGATCTTACCCTCGAGGTATGATCTTGGTGAAATGCCATGATCATACATCAAATGGTAGGCCTAATCTGCCATTTCACGACACAGTCACGTTAGTACTAAGACACACAAGATTTTGCTACGACATCCTATGACACCCTACGGAAGTGTAACGTTATCCTGACGACAAACGACGATCATCCCTCAGTTAAAAAATAACAGTCGGTTTGACTCTTTGTCATGCCAAGACATCGCCATGACACGCTACGACGCACTACGGAGTCGCTATGTTTCTGCTAAGCCACCGCTAAGAGTATCAGGACATATGATGATACACAACGATGGCAGGGATCCTCGGTGCAAGGCTATATATAGGAGGGTGGAGTATAGACAGGTGTGACTTGGCCCTCCATAGCCTTTATTTATCGAGTGCCTTATATAATAGTGTCTTTTTGTGTATTAAGGCATCTTTTGTATAGGCTATATCTTATCATCTTTTGGGTAGCTGAGTGTCTCTTGTGTTTCTGATTTTTTTGTGTGTGTTTGCATTTGAGTCTTGTACATTCAGACTTTTTGGCTTAATGGCCACCTATGGCCGATCGCCATTAATTCAAGAAAGAAGAAGGCAGGTGTCAGTTGCCAAGTGCAAGTTATTGCCACGACACATCAAGTCACACCTAAGACAAATAATATTACCGTCACGACATGTCACGCACTCTTTGTCGGCACCCACGCCGACAATTTTTGAACATTCCAAAAATTGTCATAGCGTGCCATGAACCGCGAAGAATGACAAAGTTCTCCACGTCATTGCTAAGTCACGCCATGTTACTCATGACGACATGCGGCGACACACGAAGACATGAAGATCGTGGCGTGTCGTGGGAAAGTTCCTGACAGTGGGACATAGGCTTAACAATCAGGTGGTCGATGTAGACAAACGCATTCTTGTTATTGGAATGCAGCAAGGGTTATTGTTTCTACGATATATCTTCTGTGTGTGAAGATTGTACTGTACAATACAGTAGTGAGTGGAGGTGATGTCCTAGTTTAACATTAATTTATTTACTGACCCCCAGTGCTTACCAAACATAGAATGCAAGGTTCATCTCTTGCATTCAGCGCTGGCTATTGTACACCAAACTCGCTAGTAGTTTTTACATTCTATCAGACTAAGTACATAAAGAATTTTTAAGTACTGAAGCTACGTATCGTATTCCATAGCTTTGACACTCCTGCCACATCACTCTTTACCCGAATTTCTTCGCTCAGCATCCTGCCTTTGTCTATCCTGTCTATATCTCTCATCATATTCCACTCGACCCTTATATTTCTCTCTCTCTCTCTCTCTCTCTCTCTCTCTCTCTCTCTCTCTCTCTCTCTCTCTCTCTCCATGTTCCCCTTTCATATTATGACCATCTTTATAATTACTCCTTCTCCTCCAATACACTATGTCTCTTCTCAGCCCCATATATTTCAGCGCGTCAGTCTCAGATAATTATCAAATCTTTCCATTCGGCTCATACTTAGGCTGCCTACCACGTACCATTCTTCTTCTGTTCACACTTATCCACCACGTGCTACGTCTCTGCCATTCACATATACGTACCAAACGTTAGACACCTAATTATTTTTTCACGCACCAGACTCTGGGCATCAACTTAACAGCCTGTTCCCTTAACTCAGCAGTCTTGTGTACAGTACCATACATTTCCACATGTCCCAGTGAAGCTAAATAAAAATAAATAAATAAATAAATAATACATATGGTTGTTTATAATCAGTCCTCCAGAGGAAAGCTAACTGAATTCATATCCTACTCTGGACTAATCTTCATTCTCTCCATGCTCAGACTATGCATTCACCCTACACCACACAAACTGAAGAGCAATTCACATTAAGAAACATCCTTCCTCTAACACAGGTAGTCTAGCCATCATCCAGTATTAGGTGTTGCCACAGTGCTTCAATACCGGGTATGTGGTTGCCACTTTCTCAACAGCCACATCTCCGCAAACTGTGAGAGAAGACTTCAGTTTCGTGCAGAAACCTAGCAGGGAAAGATATTGCGAACAGCTTCGGTGTAGGTGTGACAAGGTGCCTAACTCTTCCCCTAATTATTATCACAGACTCGATGTCAAGATAAAAAAGAAAATATTAAGTGCAAAACATTGTAAATTAGTTTCATCACTGAATACTTTAACAAGAAATGTTGTACTTAGTTCTACTTCCCAGCACTCACTACGGGTACTTCTTTAATTTTACAGCAATCTGATTCACAGCATAGTATGTAATCCTTTCTCCTAGAGAACTGGTAATAAGTGTTTCTAATGGAAGAGACATTTGAGGGAGATACAAATAATCTTTCATTCTACACATCCTCTTACAGCTCTTTTATCCGTATCCTTTCTCATCCTTTTGCACTACCTACTCCGTACAGTACCGTTTCTCTTCTATTTGCACTTACCTACCACGTACCATTTCTCTTCCATTCTCACTTGCCTACCGCATACCATTTCTCTTCCATTTACACTTGCCAACCACGTACCATTTCTCTCCTATTGACACAAACCTCCCACATGCAATTTATTTTCCATACACACCTACCTACCTTGTGCCACGTCTCTTCCACTCACAGTTCCCTACCACATGTCATTTCTCTTCCATTCACAGCTACCTACTGTACCGCGTACAATTTCATGCCCACTCAGCTTCCTCTCCCATTCTTCATCCCTCTCCCCAACAGAATATAATTATCCTGAGTGTGACACCTGGTGATAATGAATCAGCGGTGCAGCAGGCAGGACACACGGTGATAACAGGAACAGGGCTGATAGTGCCACAGCCCAGGCCCGCCCGCAAACACCGTATTTCAGTGTCACAGTAATATACGTTGCAGCATTTACCACGCTGTTAATCATGGACATCCTGACATGAGTAAAACAGTGTATTAAAATATCACATTACCACACGTACTCGTATTTACCGCGGACAAAATTACGAAAATATTGCCATAAACATGCTTGCACAAATATTTGTTATCGTTACTCCGCCTGCAGGGTGGATTACAGGATTGTTAGTTATATCGACGTGGACAGGATTATTAGTGATGTTAGTGGGAATAGTAGTTAAAACATATGTTTAACTCAATGCATCGGATAGTGAGAAAAATGTCCAATCGTGCACACACAGTATATATATATATATATATATATATATATATATATATATATATATATATATATATATATATATATATATATATATATATATATATATATATATATATATCAGCCGTTGAGGTCCACTGCAGGACCGGCCTATCTCTACCGAATCAGGGACGATACAGCCAATGTATCTCTACCCACTGGCTTTGGCTGTCTGGTTGAGACTGTATGTAGGGTGAGAAGTGCTTGTGAATGTGATTGTAGTGTTGTAGTGGCTTTGGATGTGTGTGTAGCCTGTGAACCAAGTGTAATCGGCGCAAGCGTACTATACCTCATACCAATTAATCTGGCCAGGCATGTATGGCAACACTGTTCCAGCCGAGATTCTGATTGGCTGGAGGTGTTTGTTCGATTTCGCTGTTGCTAAAACTGATACTGTTTTTATTATCAGATGTGATACTGAGTTTGTCGACAACACAATCGTCAAAAGCAATAAGAAATCCGTTATTTACTTATCAATAATGAAATTTTCGTAGGAAGTTAGAGATATTGATTCAATAAAGTATTATAACGTTCCAAGTCAAGGTCAGCATTCGAACAATTCGTTTAAATCTCCGACACTCCTTAATATAACAGAAAATTAAGGAAACCTGCTTAATCTAAGCATTGGTATAACACACATTTAAATTTTAAGATCAGTCTGCACTCTTAAATCGTGCCACAACTCTGAATAATTAAAAATTCTAATGAAAAGACGACTTCTGCAGGGAAGGAGGTTTGAAATAATCGCGAAAAAGCAAAGTAGGCTAAAGGAAAACTATTTCATTATATATCCTCTATTATCACAGTGCAGACTGATCTTAAAATTTAAATGTGTGTTATACCAACGCTTAGATTAAGCAGGTTTCCTTAATTTTCTGTTATATTAAGGAGTGTCGGAGATTTAAAGGAATTTTTCGAATGCTGACCTTGACTTGGACTGTTATAATACTTTATTGACTCAATAACTCTAACTTCCTACGAAAAATTCATTATTGATAAGTAAATAACGGATTTCTTATTGCTTTTGACGATTGTGTTGTCGACAAACTCAGTATCACATCTGATAATAAAAAGAGTATCAGTTTTACCAACAACAAAATTGAACAAACACCTCCAGCTAATCAGAATCTCGGCCGGAACAGTGTTGCCATACATGCCTGGCCAGAATAATTGGTATGAGGTATAGTATGTGACACTGGTTCAAGCACAGCACCCCTCGTGTGCGCCAAAGCAGCAAGTGGCTTGGTGAACGCTTCTCAAAGTTTTGACAACGCTGGCGGGAGGCGAACCCGCGCTCACCAGCGTGCGAAACACACACTCAACCACTGTACCACAGAGGCTCCATATATATATATATATATATATATATATATATATATATATATATATATATATATATATATATATAATTTACCTAAACTCAGTATGATTAAAGTATTGTCATATATTAAAATCAGAGTCAGTGGATCAAACCATATAAATTTCGAGAAAAAAAAAAAAAAAGACAAAATGTGGAATATGAAAAGTTGAAGGAAATGATAACTTGCATTAGTGATCCTGAAACTCATTAAGTTAGGTACAATAAGGCACTTTTCTATAGGTATAAAATGGAGGGATGTTAGGCTGTTATTACTGTAAATGACAAAAATAGCAGAGTTTAGATCTATGCCTGTTGTGTCTCATTAAAGCAGGTGTGCACAATGCTGCATGATGCACTGAAGCACTATAGTATCAAACGCGCAAAAGCATGATAGTATTAAGCAAGGTATCACATAATTCGATCAGCATTCTGGTTATAGAGTGAATGAAGTGGGTGTGAGCGAAGTCAGTGATGGGTACTGTCTGATACAGACTAGCGAATGACCTTGAAATTTACTTTACTTGATTTTACACATCAATTACACGTTGCACTGTAATTACCGGATCCATAATACTGTTTGTTTTGGGAAACATGTTTCATCCTGGGTTCTAATACAAATGGAGGAGAAATACAAGTATACGCACTGAACTGTATAGATTTTTATTGTCAATTAATATTGCTATACCTGAATCTTCCAGTACCAAACATATGTATGGAGAATGAACAGAGGTCAATTTTCGGTAACTTATATTACTCGAGTCAGGAAATCCGACAAAACCACGTTGTAGACCACATTTTGAAACTATTCCACTATAACTATGTTTTCAATCTATCTATATACCTGGGCTGCTTCCCCCAGGGAAAGTGAGGTAGCCGAGACAGCACGACACACTCCCCATTTAGTCATCCATTCAAACACATTCACTCGCATCTTAGCCCCAAAGGGGAGAACGGACAGATCCTCACCGCACCACACCGCACAAGGGTCAACTGCACAATGCAATCAGTGACATCTGCAGCAGGGCCCGACAGCAGAGCTGGTTTACCCCTGCCACATCATAACAGACCCATCCCCTTACCTGCACCTGACCTGACTAGCTGATCAGACCAAATGCGGGAGAATATCCCCTCAGGGCTGCGTCATTACTTATTCATTCACAATTTCTCTCCATTTATTACTGTCACGCACAGCCACTCTTCCTTGCTCAACAGACATCGCTCTCGCATCCAGCGCTCTCTTCACACTATCCATCCATCCTATTTGTGATCTTCCTCTCAGCCTTACACCTCTCACATCATATCTAGTTATCTTTTTCACCAATCGCTCATTATCCATTCTCTCCATATCCCCAAACCATCGCAACACCCTCTGCTCAATTCTACCAGCCATTTCCCGAACAACTCCAGTTCTCCTTCGCACTTCATCATTTTGCACTCGATCCATATGCATCACTCCACACATACTCCTCAGTCACCTCATCTCCATTACATTCAAACTTTTCCTCTCTGCTACACCCATATTCCATGTTTCAGCCCCATATAACGCAGTCGATACCACAACACGCTCATACAGCCTTCTCATTAAGTCCATTCTAAGTGAACGACATCTAAACACTATTTTCATTCCTCCCAGCACCTTTCCTACTTCATTTATTCTAAACTTCACTTCTGCATCTTATTCTTCCATCCACAGAAACATGTGACCCTAGATATTTAAAACACTCTACCTCCTCAAGCAACTCGCCATTCAAAATTATATTCATCCCCCTACCATCTACCAACCTCGTACACTTCATCACTTTACTCTTATTCTCATTTACTTTCAATTTCCTCCTTTCACACACCCTTCCAAACTCCTCTACCAACTGTCTCAATCTCTCCTCTGAATCAGCCACCAGTGCAGTATCATCTGCAAACAGCAGCTGCTTCAGATTCCACTCTCCATCATCAACATTCACCAGACTCAGACCTGCAACTAAAACTCTTGCATTCACCTCCCTTACAACACCATCCATGTAAATATTAAACAACCAAGGTGACATCACACATCCCTGTTGCAGCCCCACTCTCTCAGGAAACCAATCATAGCATTTCCCACTCTTACACACGCTGTACTATTTACATAAAAACTTTTCACCTTTTTTAGTAACCTACCATCAAGTCCATACAATCTTAAAACAGTCCGCAAAGCCTCCCTATCAGTTCTATCATACGCTTTCTCTAAATCCGTGAATGCCCAAAACACATCGTTGCCTTTCACTAAATACTTTTCACACACTTGTCTCACAGCAAACACCTGATCCATGCATCTCCTCCCTCTCCTAAAACCACACTGCTCATCACCAATCACTGCCTCTGTACCCTCTCTCTCATAATTAACACTCTACCATAAACCTTACCTACAACACTCAACAGACTTATACCCCTAAAGCTAGTACATTCATACTTATCACCCTTGCCTTTATACAAAGGGACCACACAAGCACTTGCCCAGTCAACTGGCACCATACCTTTCACAAAGCACACATTCAACAATCTTACTAACCAGTCAACAATAGTCACTCCACCACCCTTCAGGCATTCCACAGCACACTCACCCATACCTGCAGCTTTCCCTGTTTTCATCTCCTTTACTGCCTTCTCCACTTCCTCCTTCGTGATCAAAGAATCATTCAACTCTCCCAACACATTTATTCCTTGCACCCTTCCATCCGCCACAATCTCAGCCACCCTTTCCTCCTCTACATTTAACAATCTTTCAAAATACTCTGCCCATCTCTTCCTTACTGCATCCATCTCAGTTAACATCCTTCCATCCTCTGCTTTTACTCGTTCTTCCTTTCTAGACTCTCCCTTTCGCACACTTTTCACCTCCTTTCAAAACATTTTCTTATTCTGTTGAAAATTCTCTGTCAGCCACCTACCCCACCTCTCATCTGCTGCCACTTTAGCATCACGCACAGCCCTTCTCGCCCTATTCCTCTTTTCCCTATACCTTTCATATGACATCTCATCCTTCCTCTGCAGCCACACTTCATATGCACGTCTCTTCTCAGCCACAGCCATACTTACTTCCTTGCACTACCATTTACTTCATTTTCTTACACCACCACCCACACGTCTCACACCACACACCTCTTCTGCATGCCTCACCACAGCACTCTTAAACAACTGTCATTCCTCCTCCACACTGTCATTTTCCTGATCTTTCACTGCGTTCCCCTCATCTTTCAACTTCTCCTGATACTCTATCTTTTTCTCTCTTTTATCCAACTCACTCACTTTCAAAAGCTCCCTGCCACACCTAACCCTCCTAGCTCTCACCCATCTCTTACCTACTCTTAACTTTCCCTCCACCAGGTAGTGGTCCGACATACCTCCACCCTCCCCTCTCAGAACTCTCACATCCAACAATCTTCCTATTACATTCCTAGACACAACCACATAGTTCATCAAAGTTCTATCAACAACCCTTCCACCCTCCTGTCTCACCCATGTACACTTATAAATATCTTTCTTCTCAAACAGCGTATTTCCAATCACCATCTCTCGCTCAACACACATCGCTATCATTCGTTCCCCATTTTCATATCTTCCAGGCACACCATGCATACCAACTACACCTTCAACTGCTATATTTCCCACTCTAGCATTCAGATCTCCCATCATTACCACATTTACATTCGCTCCAAAACTCTGCAGACACTCATCAACATCATTCCAGAAAGACTCCCTGTCTTCTTCATCCCTTTCACCAGCAGGCACATATGCACTCACAAACACCCACAACTCACGTTCAATTTTACTTTCACCCACATCAGTCTCGATGACACCTCCTTCCATTCAATCACACACTGCTGTACTTCCGGACTCAATAACAAGGCCACACCTTCTCTTGCCGTTCCTCTGTCAACACTTGACAATCTTCCATTCACACTTCCAAACATAGACTCACCCTTCCCTTTCATCTTCATTTCACTCAAAGTGAACACATCCAACTTTCTTCTCACAAACATTCTCCCAATCTCCTCCCTTTTAGCCTCAATCGTACTACATCCACGCACATTCATATACCCAATCATCAGGGTACGGGAATAACTCCATCCCCCATCCCTTTCTCAGGCCTGTCTCTTTTTCGGGACTAAAAAACAGAGGAAGGGGTCCCTAGTTCCCTCACCCCGCCCCTTTTAGTCGCCTTTTACGACACGCAGGGAATATGGTGGCAGTATTCTTCCTAACACAACCTGGCCGCAGAGTAGTAGTACCACCCCATAGTGCGGCCAGATTTTGTCCCCCCGGCCACAGAGGGGGATACAACGTGAAAATCCTACATTTAAATACGTCAGATCTCTGCCGACGTCCGCTAGTAGCTGGCCATATTTAACAATATTAATGTGCATTTTTTACATTTAACAGCTGGCTGTCAAACGCAAGTGAGGTTAGGTCTGGTTAGGTTAGGTTTGGTTAAAACATAAAGTTTTCCATTGTTTTGACACGAAATACACTGATGCCTCCAGTTAATGCGATGGCTGACAAACACCAAGGCCAGTCGATGAGACTGTCGTCAAACACTGTCGCAGGCGACCTGCCCTCATCCTTAACCCATTAACCGCGGGTGTCATTCCAGAATGACATTGCAAAAACTGGACCAAACCGCGGGTGTCATTCTGGAATGTTTGTGAATATTTTGAATACCACGCGTTTTTCCGTGCGCCAATTGTTTCAAGGGAGAGTAGCTATTAAGTTCTTTCACTCCAGCTGACCCCCACCTCCCTCCTTCCACCCCCCAGGCCCCCAACTCCCACCCCCCAGGCCCCCCACCCCACCCCTGACCAAACACGCATCAGTATCTGTCCAGCTTTGTGTGTGACAACAGCGCTGATGTGGCAGTGAAGTGCGGGCAATTACAGTGCCTTTTACCTGCCTCAGTGAACACAGAGTGGGTGTTTATCGTATGTGCAGTGTTCATATATGTTTATAGTATTATTATCAGAATGAGGTTGGCATTTGGTAATGGTGTGTGAGGCGAAAAATAGTGATTTTAGATCACTCACTTCTAATGGTACTGCCCATCCAGTGATAGTCAACGAAATCATGAAACCTACATCATTGCAAAGCCGAAGGTTAGTACTTTCTAATGGTACCTTATTTTTCACTCTAGATTTATTCTGTGCAGAGTTATAAAGGTTTAAAGTTTGTTTACATTTTGGCTGGAACCCCCGTGGGGGGGGCCAGTCGGGTCAAAACAATGCCCGCGGTTAAAGGGTTAACTACTCCCCAAAATAGATATACTTTGCCTTGGGTAGATCTAATTTCTAAAATGAGGGATTTCCGATAAAAATAATGCTCAAATTCATTGAAAGCACACTAAAATCGACCAGAAAATATATATTTTGTATCAGAATCAAATGATGCGAACTACAGAAAATTGACCTAAACAGATGTATAGTAGTTAATGAAATGTTAATGCTTAACTCCCAAACGCCAGGCTATTTTTGAGCATGGGCATTTTTGGCAAAACAGCACTTTTTAAAACCTTTATATCTGCAAAAGTATAATAGAGAAATAATAATAATAATAAAAAAAAACTTATTTCTCATCATCTCTTCTCCTTGCAAATGCAACCATCCTCAGATCTCCAAGTTTTTCCAGCGATGAGTATGGACGAGAAGATGACTGGTTTTCGGTGTTTTGACAGGGAGTCTCTGAGAACGTCCCGCTGGCACTGGCCTTGGCGAGTATGGCTAGCATTGGCAGCACTGACTGAAGTGGTGATTGTAACACTGGCCGGCCTTCCTTCGCAAACACCTAAACTTTTCCACTCTTCATTCCATTTTTATTTACGCACCGTCATAAGGATGTGTCATCACCCTGTCCATGTGGCTTGCCACCGGTTTCCAACTGTAACAGTGCCAATATGTCCCACATGTGTGAGGGAAAACTTATGCCGTATGCTTTTCTTTACTGTTTTCAGGCATCATTTATAATACTTACCCTACAACGTATGTCCAGCAGCATTTGTACTGTACTTCATATCACAATTACGGTTTATTGCACTTGAAATCATTGCACAGCATAATGCATACAGTATGGGTGAGTGTGAGATATTTACTTTATTTTTTTGTACTCTTCTCAGGCATCGTGAAAAAAGTACTTATGTTTTACAGAACTTATGATATTTGTACTTCAGCTCACGATAATCCGTCATATCAAATCTTCGTAAATATTTCCAAAGTAAACATTCTAAAAAAATTTAATTCTACCCAATAAAGTAATTTGCTTATGTGCACTCGTGGTTTTCTCATATATCAGGTAGGGTTACTCAAAATATTCTCAAGCATTGCATCACATAATACGATAAAAAAAATTCATTATCACTTGTAAAAGAAAAAAGTGCACACCTGTTCACTTTGTACAGTTTCCCACATGGTAGCTTCCCTCTGCTTCCGAGGAAGTATCGCCACTCATACTAAGGGAAGACACAGTTTTCTCCAGAGCACAACCTATGGCACTGTCACTAAGGCCTTTTCCCAGTGGTATGGGCTGAACTTTGGTAGGGGTCGATGATGCAATCAGCCTGGCAGATGAGGTGACAGAATCGGATAAGGAGGTTGAGGAAGACATCACTCTACACTGTGGTAATGCCATGTACAAACGGAACCACACATCCAAGGAGTACCCTGGGTACCTCCCTACCCTGTGGTGGTGAGAGAAAATGGTTGCAGGTTCAAACAGTGGCGAGAAGACCCTTGCGTGTATAGCTGCTACCAAGCAGCCCCATGGAAACGAGATTATGGTGGGTATAGACGTTACCCAGCGAAAGGAGGTTAAATTTATACTAATGTTCAACAATGACACACACACACACACACACACACACACACACACACACACATATATATATATATATATATATATATATATATATATATATATATATACACACACACACACATACATACGAGTATATATTTGTTGTTGTGGGATCAGACAGCGCATGTGTGAAAGAGAGGAACTTCCAACTGCTCCCACATAGCCATTTTCTACCAAACTTTGCATACTCTTCCAGAAGTGCCAACAACTTGTGCATGCAAAGATTCATTAAGCACTATTCACTCTGATTTTTTTTTTTTTTTTTTTAGCAAGGACTATGGAAAGAAAAGACAAGTCACTGCCACGTCATTGTAATGATGTCTTAAACATTCATGAGGTCACATGCAGCTCTCTGGCTAGCTGGCTCCCATGTTGAAACTCAGATTAAGTGAAAGGGTATATATCAAAGGATAATCATTGAAATAATGATTTTCCTGGTAGTTATACTTAGGTAGAATATAAAAATAAATGACACATTACATTGGTTTGTAAGAATGTAAAAAAGACAATACAACTGGAAGTCTTCCACGACTATGGCTGAAAGTCAGATATCTAAAGAGCACAAATGTATACTAATTAACAACTTTATGAAGCATTTTGTTCCACACAATGTTAAATGTTCATAATACTTTGAAGTAGATGTATTTGTAATGTCATTAAAAAAAATCTAGTAAGACCAGAAAGAGTACCACTATGTTCCAGTAATATGCGTCGTTGGAGGTTTCTGCATATTAACAGCACCCACAGATGTAGTCATATAGGTCTCTGGATAGATTCATGGTAAGGTTGTCTGTATGGAATTCTTGATGGATGACAAAACAGTCTAATGTTTATGGACAAAAAGCTAACTTTGTATAAGTTATGACCTAACTTATTAATATTATGGCTAACCTAACCTAACCATTAGTCAGGTTCTTTGGACAGGATGGTGATATATATATATTTTTTATCTTAGGTGTACTGTACTTACTCATCAAACCAGATTATTCACGATAGGTTAGGTTGTATTTATTTATGGATGATGAAATTCTTAAGTGTTTATGAACATGATGTTAACTTGGTATTATCTGACCTAACCTAATCATATCTGGCCAAACCTAACCTAAGCTTCAATACATCAGACAGAATGGACCTAATCATATCTGGCCTAACCAAACCTAACCTTCAATACATCAGACAGAATATATATATATATATATATATATATATATATATATATATATATATATATATATATATATATATATATATATATATATATATATATATCCAGCAAACCTAATTATTCTGTAGCTCTTGCCAAATTCTTGGCATCTGTAACTGCTCACGTGGATTAACCATAGACGGAAAGTCCACACATAGCAATTACACAACCTTCCTAACACGTTTTCTGCACATAATAAGTCCTTTAAATCAGCGGTAGTGCTGTGGCACTAATCATTTGTGGGAAGTACATTCACTGTGTTTCCACTGCTGCTGGTGTGCCATTCTTTGATTATGTAATACTGTAAGTAGTGTAGTTAAATATCCAACGAAAATAAGGTTAGGATGTAAATACAAAATAACCTGAATACTGAGATAAATTTATTCAGTTATATATTCGGATTACGCAATATTATAAAAATTGTACACAAAATACAGTACTGGACAGTTCTAAATACAAGAAGCGGTTCCATGCCACAGCAAACCCGTCCTAGGCAGCCTTTTCAATGCTGACACATAAACACAACAGGATATCTAGTCAAACATGTCACATATCAAATTTGAAGTTAATCGGGTGAAAATTGATTATTTTATGTCCATCTGAAATTTTACACCCAACTCACCTGACATTGATTCCCCTACCGCTAACTGGAGGGTGGGCCCCCAGGTAACATGAGGCATGTTATAGGATGCAGACTTGAAAGATACACCTTTAGGTTTTGGTTTCATGTCGATATGATGAAATTCAGAGGAATTATGGTGAAATAACAATTTAAAAAAAATGGGGGGCCTGCAGCCTGGGCCTTGGCCCAATTTGACCCAAAATTTAATCAGATGATCAGAGGGTCATAACCCATCATCCCTGTAATTTTAGTCAAAATCGCACCAGTAGTTATAGCACAAAGTTGTTCACAGACAGACAAACAGACACACAGAGTGAAAACAAAACCCGTCCCCCAGCCCCCCCCCCCGGGGCGAGGACGGGTAACAAATTGCATGAAAAATCAGAGGTGTAATAACATCGATGTACTATTGCGGACAGTTCTTAACCACCCTCATCCAGCCAACCTGTGTATGTGGCAGTGTCGCATTCACGAGCAGAGAAGTTGCCTTCGATTCATTTCTGTCGAAAAATATTCCTTCAGATTTGAGCTTGTACTAATGGATAAAGCAATAGTAATATCTACTTTGAAGGTTTGACTCTGATAACACGAATATATCATACTGATTATTTAATAACTTGTTTCTCGTATAGAGCCAAGCAAGTGATAATTATGTATATTTGGTTCCACTCCACGACTTCCTGTAGGTCTGAACCAGTGAACATAGAGTGAACAAGTTCGAAGCATTCATTTGTTAACAGGAGAGAGAGAGAGAGAGAGAGAGAGAGAGAGAGAGAGAGAGAGAGAGAGAGAGAGAGAGAGAGAGAGAGAGAGAGAGAGAGAAAGCGTGTATCCACCGGTGGGTGCCTGTGAATTTTGGAATAATGAGGTGGAGGCAGACTGGCGCAGGGAAATGCAAGGGATGAGAAACCCTTGATTCCTGTGATCCATTGAAAACAGGCCTCAGTGTGAGTATTTCTTCCATCAGTCACTAAAACTTGCCTTGCTTTGTGATATATATATATATATATATATATATATATATATATATATATATATATATATATATATAGGATTGCTTTCGTTGGAATAATGAATTAGGAGATAAATGCTGTTGATTTAACAAAAAGCTGTGCTTAAGAAAGTAATTTATCTCTCTGTCCAGAGAGAAATATCCAGTTAATGAGAAAAATACTTATGAGTTCGCCAAAAATCTCCAGGTGCCAACCACCAGAGAGAGAAAAAAATGCGAACATAAGGCATCTAACAGAAGTTACGCGGCCTGCCAAATTATTTGACAAAGTCAACTGGCGTTACCCAGAATAAAACCCATCTTTCATTTTGTCCGACGAGACGTTATCCTGGGATAAATAAACTCCTTCGTCATCAGCGAAAGGAAAAACTCCCTGTTTAGCTTGAGCACCATATTTACTCATATCGCATAAAATCATGTGTATGTAGCCGGAATGAAGCCACTTATCTATGGCCTGGCAAACTCCCTGTAAAGAATACCCGGTACTATTTTTCTATCGACAGACTGAGTTAAGCGGTGAGACTCATCTTTCCTGTGAGGAAATCCACCCCGCCTCTGTGTGTGTGTGTGTGTGTGTGTGTGTGTGTGTGTGTGTGTGTGTGTGTGTGTGTGTGTGTGTGTGTGTGTGTGTGTGTGTGTGTGTGTGTGTGTGTGTGTGTGTGTGTGTGTGTGTGTGTGTGTGTGTGTGTGTGTGTGTGTGTGTGTGTGTGTGTGTGTGTGTGTGTGTGTGTGTGTGTGTGTGTGTGTGTGTGTGTGTGTGTGTGTGTGTGTGTGTGTGTGTGTGTGTGTGTGTGTGTGTGTGTGTTGAACTGAGAGTCATCTGACTTGTGGAGCATGATATGCGAATTGGTAGGTTGGTAACTGGGTGGGTGGATTGATTAGTGTAGGCTGGTTGTTTCACAGGCGGACTAGGTGGAGTGAGTGGGCGAGAGGGAGGGAAAGGGTTGTTGGGCTGGTTAAGTGGGGTGGAGTGGGGTTCGTGCATTGTTTAAGTGAGGTGGGTGGTAGGGCTACCTGTAGGACAAGGCAAGAGACGGGTTTGTGTCGTCCTACTTTTGAGACATACTGTATTGAGTAAGGTTGTGGGTATGTGCATTGATGGGTGGGTGTGTAGATGGATGAACGGATTGTGGGAAAACAGGCCACTGGGATTAGGTGAATTGAGTTAATGTCCGAGTTGGGAAAATCGGTCCACAAGGGATATTATTCTGGAATCATGCTGAAGTAGGTATATATATCCAGTGAGTTACAACAGGTCCATCGAGCAATACGTCTGTTGGTTAGGAGGTCTGTGTTTCAACTGCACGCATCAGTGGGTGATATAACCACGTCGGATAACAGGTTTATGGGGAAAATAGGTTCATTGTGAAAAATACATCCATGGGTATACGACCATGTAGGAAACCTGCATTCATAGAGAGATTCAAGGTCGACGGAAAAATTGGTCCGTGGGGAGAAAATACATCAATGGGGAAAATTAGTTCGGGGGAAAATAGGTTACGTAGGGAAGTAGGCGTCTTTGAAAAAAAAAAAAGTCATTAATGAAAATAGGTCCATAGGGGCATACACGTACTGTAAACATACATGGAAATATTTAAAATAAATGGGACCTAAAACATCCAACTTTTAACAGCCACCGTTGCCTTGAATTACCCTTACCACTGCACAGTGCACATCTTGCACCAAACAACCATTAGCAAGACCCTATTACCACTTCGTCATCCAGTTATTATATTTCATAATTTACCTTCATTTAGCCATTTAACCATAGAAAGCCAACCGAAACGAAAGGAAAAATCCCTATTTAACTGTGTTGAGCACCTCATTTCTCCACCTCATTCCTCTAAAATTCAAGGGCACCCGCTACTCTCTCTCTCTCTCTCTCTCTCTCTCTCTCTCTCTCTCTCTCTCTCTCTCTCTCTCTCCTGTTAACAAATGAATGCTTCGAACTTGTTCACTCTGTGTTCGCTGGTTCAGACCTACAGGAAGTCGTGGAGTGGAACCAAATATACATATTTATCACTTGCTTGGCTCTATACGAGAAACAAGTTATTAAATAATCAGTATGATATATTCGTGTTATCAGAGTCAAACTTTCAAAGTAAATATTACTATTGCTTTATCCATTAGTACAAGCCCAAAGCTGAAGGAATATTTTTCGACAGAAATGCATCGAAGGCAACTTCTGTGCTCGTGAATGCGACTCTGCCACATACACAGGTTGGCTGGACGAGAGTGGTTAAGAACTCCTGTCCGCAATAGTACTGTACATACATACATTCCATACAACCACACTGTAATACTAAATTCTCTCTCAAACTAGCCAGTCTCTGTGTAACAAGAACATATACTGTAATCACAACATAATGGCACATATTCTACATGGTTCGCTGTAAAATCAAAGAAAGTTTGCAATTACTGTATCCTCAGTCAAACTTATGTCAATCTGTGTAGCTACCATATGTATCACAGAATAAATGCTCATGTCTTACAGATACCAGGTACCTAATCATAATCACATAACATTAGTTTCGTAGCTGATAAAGTGAAATATTAGGCATAATGGTTACTGTTCTTCTGGGATGTACGTTTCCATCTCTCCTCCATTACGCCGGACTTTGGGCACTCATCTGGCAAAACAATTTCGCCTCTTTTGTGTCCAACTCTCTAATGCAAGAGTTAACCGATTCAGTCCTTCATGTATACAACTGGTCAACGCTGAAACTGTATTCCTTAGTCTGTATTTCCCTCTGCACTTGGCCTCCAATCCTTTAAATGCAACACGATACAAACCAAAGTTTGTCCACAATAAATGGGCCACGCTCCCATTTACTCATTATTCAAGCCCCCGGAATCCTGGCTCTACCAGGAGCTCTATTAAGCATATAAAATTCTGCACATAGCAAACACATCACCTATCCGGCAGAGTCGATCTGATGACTGTCATGTTAAAAAGGGGTGCCAGACCCTGGTCATACATTCCTCCATACAAAATTCATCCAACCAGTTCGATCCCTTGTCAGTTTCCTTGAGTCACCAGTTTCCATACCTCCCTTTCTTGCACAAACATTCACCAAATCTATCCACCTTCTTCTTGTCCTATCTCGCCTCCTCTTACCTTCAATCTCATTCAGATTTACCCTTTTCACCACTCTTTTCACATCCATTCTCTCCACGTGACCATATCATCTGAGCACACTCTCTTCAAACCCGATGTCCACAGATTTCCTTATTCCTCAGCTTTCATGAATCACATTATTCCTTATCCTATCCACTCTCTGCACTCCACACACACTCCTCAATGGCCCCATTTCCTCTGCTCTTACTCGTAACTTTTCATTTTTATGCCACACCATAGTCTCATTTTCGTGTGTTAGAGTAGGCACTAAAACTCCTTCATGTAGGCCTCTCCCCGCTGCCACACTCAAATCTCTGCTACATATCAAGCCTTCATTAACCCAGCCCCTGTACCACTCTAGTTTCCACTTCTTTTTGCATATTTACCTCTTTTCTATCACTGCACCCAAGTACTTAAACTCCCTCACCACTTCAAGTCTTCCTCCATTCAGTGCTACAACACACTGAGGGTCACCTTCTCTCTCAACAACCATCATTTTGCTCTTATCCAAATTTATTTTCAAGGCACAACGCTCACAGACACCTACAAAACTCTGCATAGTAGGCATGTATCAAAGACATAACGCAGTACAGTGGTCTTACAAGTATTACACTTATAATTAGCACATAAAATAGCTCATTAATCATAGCTTAACAGTATGCTTGTAGCTAATAAAATAAAAGCCCATTAGGGAATAAACCAAAAATATAGTGCAGTAAGAATGTATTTAAAAAATCACATCACGTGAGCATTTATGAAAATCACATTAGACCAGCCATGTATAAAAATCACAGCCAAGTCGGCTTACATCATATAATCATTGAATAATAAATACTGTAACACTATTATATCACAAAATACAGAGCGCCAACAACAATCATATCACACTATGTAGAGCACCTAGTCATTTGGAGAAAGCCACAACATTTTTGGCAGAAATCCTTCTTCTTTCTTCTTCTTCTTCTTCTTTTTTTTCTTTTTTTTTAGGTGAAAGGGGGGCGCTACCCCTCCCGGCATGGCCGCTACCGGGCGTGGCTCGAACTCACGACCCCGGGGTACCGAGTCCGATGCTCTACCACTGAACCACCCTGGCGTTGCTGAATGCCGTGAAGAGTACTGTATGTAGGAGGGTGCTAAGGCTGCAGTGCGTGTGGGCAGTGAACTGAGTGAATTTTTCTATTTGAAGGTTGGATTGAAATAGGGATGTATCATGTCTCTATAGTTGTTCAGTCTGAATATGGATGAGGTTATAAAAGAGATACAAGGTAGGGCAGTGGATTTTGGAGCGGCCCTAATGAGAGAAGGCAGTGTGTAGAAAATCCCCGCACTGCTGTTTGCAGATGATACTGTACTGTTAAATGAAGACGACGGGGAGCTGTAAGGTTTGGTGAATGAGTTTGGGAGAGTGTTTAAGAAACGGAATCTAAAGGTGAATGTAAGGAAGAGTAAAGTTATGGTGTTCGGGAGAAATGAAGCCAGTGAATGTATATTGAGGCTAGATGAGGAGAATATGGATAATGTAAGTGCGTTTAAGTACTTGGGTAGTGTGATGAGTAAGGATGGAAGCTTAGATAATGCACACGAGAATGTTTTGCAGTTGATGAATAATCCTGAGGACAAGGAATTCTTGACGGCACAGCAAGAGCCAGGAAGGAGGGGGTGTATGGCAGGGATAGACCATGTGCTGCTCAAACAGGAACAGGCGGCAATGAACAGGTAACTCCGTTTTGAGGAATACAGGGCGACTGTTCCAAATCAGGACCTGGAGGCAACATTAATAGTCTAGCTGGAATCCTCATCTAATTCTGGAAGTGGAGAGGGAAGTGATAATACTGACAGTCATGCTGAGAGTGAAGAATACCTTGGTGCTGTAGGTGGAGAACCTTGTCCTAATAAACCCAGCACCAGTTCATCTCCTCCCAAAGAACAGCAGCTCAATACGGTCATAAGCCCTGGTCTCGCTTCAGCACTAGACAGTAACCGCAGTGCTCCATTCATCATTGTGGAGACACTTAGGAGCCTTGGCCACAATGTGTCCAAGTACGCCATTAGCCATCCACAATTAAGTGTTTTAGGGAGAGCAACAGGTCGGCAACAGCACTGGCTTCGAGGGAACAGTTTGCACTTGTGGGGCCATTCATAGTCTAGTGGGATGGCAAATTACTTAAACCTTACAAGCCATAAGACCATTGACCAGCTTTTGGTCCTGATCTCAAATAAGGAGGCCATTCAACTGCTCAGAGTTCCCAAGACTCCAACGGGAACAGGAAATGCAGAATCTGCTGCAATCGTTGCTGCTCTTGAACAATGGGGAACTTGAGACGAGGTGGTTGGGATGATCTTCGATACAACGGTTTCGAATTCAAGACATCGAACTGGGGCCCGTGTGCTTCTCGAAAAGGTGTTAAACAAAGATCTTCTGTATTTTCCATGTAGGCATCATGTCATGGAAGTGGTGTATGGAGCCGCATTTCGAGCAATCTTTAATGCCACTTCAGGACCTAAAGTGCTGCTCTTCAAGAGATTCCAATGTATTGACCGAATGTTTACCGGGAAAAGTTTGAAGGAGATAGTATTGGCGACATTCTGGAGGAGGAGAAGAAAGAGCTAGTAGACTTCACGTTGGGTATGTTGAAGCAGGATACAGTCTGTGGATACAGGCATGGTTCATGTCGCCAAGTGTTGTTGCCATTGTTCATGAGAATCTTCACCTTCTTCAAAGGGTTTAAACGTACTCTAATAAGAGCATCAGGAAACCTGTTCAGCAGATGCTTGGGAACCATCTATGGTACTTGTCGGAAGAGCTTATCCCTATGGAACTCTTCGACCCCAAAGTGCCTGTGAAAGAAAAACGGGAGATCGTTGCAACCATGAAACAGAAAGTGGGCACCGAGATGCCACTCAACCGTATCCCTCCTCCACCAGAAAACTCGAAGTTAGCATTTTTTGTAACACGAGCGTCTATTTTTTTTTTTTTTTTTTTTTTTAAGCTTCAACTGGAGGAAGGCTTTCTCAGCCACGACCCTAGTCTGTTGGACACACATGACGACTTCCAACAAGCCAAAGTTGTTGCTTCAGGGATCTGGGTTACTAATGACCATGCAGAAAGGGCTGTGCAGTTGGTTGAAGAGTACAATGGCAAACTAACGAGGAACGAGGAGTAGTTGCAGAGTCTCCTGCAAAGTGTTGTGCGACATCGAGCACGATTCCCAGTTTCCACAATGGAAACATTGATCTTGTAGTTCTGTTCTAATCAAAATAATAACGACTCGAAAAAAGTGTTATTTTACATGTCTATCTGCCATTCATTTTCTGCAAATACATAACTGTCTGTATAGAAGGACACTACCTTAGTAACCATAAAAAAAAGGTGGAGTTCTGTTGATTTCCCATAAAATTTGTTGTTGTGATTGTGTCACACATCGCAAAATGCCTAACTCATACTGTCAAACTGTATTATTCAGAATAATAGGTAATCCAATTCCTTTCCTTTTGTAATGCGACCTTCATAAGAAAGATGATATTTTGGTTCCTTTGAGCAACCAGTTAAAATAGGCCTGTCGAACTGAAACTTTGCCTACTTTTTTTTTTCTGAAGGTGCAACCAAATAAAGGGTTGGGAAAAGAAATTTTCACAGGTGATTTTTTGGCTATATTACAATGAACCACCCTAATATACTGTATATACTGTATATTAAGGTTATAACTTTTTTTTTTTTTTTCAAATAAAAGGTAACCTGAATCATAAACTGATGAACTTTTGTTTAAAAACAAAGTAAAAAGCCGCTATTCCTCTCAGTTTTAAAAAAAGGTCACCCCCAATAAAAAAAAAAAATGGATTACCATATAGTTAACATTACCACACGCAAGTTTTATCAGTTTCTTAATCTTTAAATAGATTTTTTTTATAACTTTATAGACTTGCACAGATTTTAGAACTGATCAGAACTTTCTAGAACAGTTTGCAACGTTCTAGTATGGTTTCACATTGTTTAGAACATTCTAGAATAATCTAAATATTATAAAACGGGATGCAGCTTTCAGCATCTAACAGTTATCTTCGCAGTTTGCAGGTGAACAGTCAGCAAAACAATTGCTTAGTGTGTGACTGTTATATATTAAATATTTTTGTTTTTCAGATAAGCATGATGTCACACAAAAGAAGTGATACTATCGTACTGAAGAACAGGGTTGTCTGGACCAATGATTTGGTGCAGTTCCAGCAGTCATATAGAAGAAAAGGAATTGTGCCATTAGAAGAATCTTCATTAAAAGAAAAATGTGGAATGCCAAACCAAATGCAAGTTGTTGGACGTTAACAATTTCTTGGAGCAAAAATAAAATTAAGAAATGAACGAATAGTTGAAATTTCCAAATGTTACAAAATTATGGGAGAATAAATTGATCTTTCCACATGTGTCAGATCAAGCAATACAAGCAAAGCTTGATAAGGTGTCAAAATCTTACAATGAATGTGTCAAGAGGGGAAAATATGATGCCCTAAATAAACTTTTTTGTATCACAAAAGTAAAAAGACAGTGGTTATCCAGTGAAGACAAACAACTCTACTACCTAAAAGTGCAAAGCAAAGGAGAAGTGGGATACTCAACAGGTCAAGTTGCAAGTAAGGAAACCAGTCACCCTTCAAAAAGTCGAAAACTGCCTGATGAACCTATATTACCATCAACATCTTACGATCTTTCATTTAATGGTAGTTGCACTGAACCTGATGACAGCAAATATAAGGATGAAGATGAGGCTAATCATCCATCAACCAGAAAACACAACAGAAGTAAAAGCTGCAGTTAACTTGGTGACATCCGCTGGAGTATCAACAAATAAAGCAGAAAAATATGCATTCACTTGTCACAGGATGATATTGATATTCCACCTCCATCTTAAGCAGCAGTTTACAAATCAGTATACAGAAAGGCTGCTACACTGAAGGGGGAAATGATTGAAAAGTTACAGGTGGAAACATGGTCTTTACATTTCGATGGAAAACGGACTGATTAAAATGAGTACCAGGTAGTACTACTTAAAAATGAAAGAACCGAAATAAAACTAGATGTACTGCGTTTGGAAAATGGCAAGGCTGAAACTACTGCTGAAGGAATTGCAAAAGTTATTGATGACTACAACTTATGGCATGCAATAAAAATGATCATTGCTTATACAACTAGCATTAACACTGGGAAAAAAAGTGGAGTTGTTGTCAGATTACAACAAATGTTCTTGGATAAGAGTTTCAACAAACCACAATTTATCGACTGTCAGCATCAAGTTCTGGACAGGATTCTTCGTTTGGTAATGAAGAAAGAACGTGGCGCTAACACCAATTCTCCAAACATCCAATATCCATTTGTGTCTCAACTAATAAAGAACTATGAAAAACCAAAATCACAGTTTGCTAATGGAACAGAAGAGATTTTCCATAAGTCAGGATGGAGAGATGACATGAAGTTTTTGTACCATTTAGTATAAGTGTTTAGATTCTTTGAAGAAAGGGGGCATTTTCCTTTGATTAACTTTCACAGAATTCCAAATATCAGTAATGCGAGGTGGGATTGAAGAGCAATTCTCGCTATCCTTGCATTCATTCTTATTCTTACAACAAGGAAGACTTTCGAGAGGATATGCAGATTCCTTTCGCATGAATGGGCAGAGTACTGGTTTACTAATCAGATGTACAATGAAAATTACTTCAAGAACTTGTCAGAAATATCGAAACCTTACAAAACAGCGCTAAACTGATTGCAGAATCACTTGAAGCAGGAGCCATCCTTACTCAAGAAACCAAGAAATATATGCAGAACGTGCATGCAAATGATGCAGGAACTTTAACCTGCCTGCAGAAGCAAAGCCAAATTGCAACTTAGATTTATTCTAGGTAATAAACAGTAATTTTAAGTATTAATGCATTTGTATAAGCTCTTTTTATTATTATTATTATTATTATTATTATTATACATGTAAATATACACTTGCAAAAATCGATTTTTTTATTTTGGGGTGACATTTTTTTGTGAACTGAGAGGAATAAGGGCTTTTTCCCTTGTTTTTGAGCAAAAGTTCATCGACTTGAGGTACGGGAACATACGGATGGAAAAAAGTTATAACCCTAATATATATATATATATATATATATATATATATATATATATATATATATATATACATATATATTAGTACATCCAGGGGCAGGATCCCACTGGTACTGTACCTGGTGTGTCCCCGGGTGACGGAAAAGGGAAGGCCTTGCAGATATATGAGGTACTGTCTTAGACGGCACGGACAGTGGGATCCCCTATAGATATATAGGACTCTACCGAATGTACCGAATCAGGTGGCACAAAAAAATTACATTTCACTGGAAACTGGAGGTGAAATTATCTGGCCCAGTCCCCCCAACCAGACATGAATTTTACTGTTAATGACTACACGGGCGTTTCTATTGGATCATCGTCTACTAAACGTCCAACGGCACTGCGTCCTGTGCTTTCAGTCAGCGTGCCACTGAAAGTGAGTATGTACTGTCTCGGCAAAATTAGAGACTGGGGTATTTAACAGACTCAAATCAATTAAGATCTATTCATACAATGTAAGACACCTTGCAGAAGATTACAAATTTGATAACGTAAAGACTAAATTAGAAAACATTATGTTGAGATATTGCAGGGATGAGCGATATCCACAGAAGAGATTACAAGTTAATTCATCTCCAAGACAGCCACCACCTGCTTTACTACGGAGGAAGTTAAATGGAAGAGGTAGCTGTGCAGGATTTCCAAGTAACAAATCTTTCAGAGAACATTTCACCAGTGTATCTGACAGAGTCGGATGGATTGTAATTAGAACTGGCAAAAGATGCACCCTGAAAGTAATACAAGTAATAAGCACTGACTTCTGAAAACTCAGATGAAGAAATAGAAGCATTCTATTCCGACATCTCCCAGATTATGGAAAAGACCATAAACTATACTTACTGAAGACTTCAGTACAAGAGTTGGCAATTCGAAAAATGGAGAATCACGTATGGGAAAATTCAGAGTGGGAGAAAGGAAGGACAGAAGTGAAATGGCAGGAAATTTTGCTGAAATGTATAACATGAGAATAATGTCCACACTGCTTCACAAAACAACAGGGAAAAAATGGACCTGGAGAACCTAGTAGAGAAACAAAGAATGATATCAGCATCACTTTAGCAGTTAAGAATAACATGATCATACATGTCACAGATATCAACCAAGTAAAAATAGGAAGTGACCATAGAATGGTGGGTGCACAGCCAGTTTCAGTTTCAGAAGTGAAAGAAAGAAGCTTATTACAAATAAAAAGATGGGCCCAATAAAATTAAGGGGAAAAAAAACAGCCATTTAGTTGGACAGGCAGTACACCGAAGCGGGATGCGGTGGCAGAATCGGTAGAGAGGCGGCCTGCAGTCCTAATGGACTCAGGTTCGAATGCCGGTTGGGACAGGGAACAGTTTAAGGATTTGAATTTCTTAAAAAGCAGACTTTTCTGATCTACCAGATGACCCGCCGACATGTCATAAAAGTACCCCCGCTAAACCCAGTACACCAGTCCTGTATGAGACAGCCCTAGCATGTATTCGATATGGATGGTGGGTGTTAGCGCCGAAGTGGTGACATATGGAGGTGTAGGAGGACTACTGGGCCCCAAGGAGGACTAATGGGACTTAGGAATAGGCCCTGGAGCCTTTGCCCAGAGTAGGACACGTAAAAAAAAAAGATAATAAAATAAAATAAAATAAATTACGAACACGTGTCAGGCTCTGGGTAATGCCAAGTGTGACACTGATGAGTTGGACAACAGACTAACAAAAGTGCTAAGGTGGTGCAGAAGTAGTAGGAAAAGCTAATACAACCAAAGCCAACGAGTATTCAGAAATAATCCTCGAGTTCAAGAATGTAAGAGAGGAGATAAAAGATAAAACAAAGAAAGATGATATAGAATGAGCGGAAATAAACAAGTTTATCATCAAGAGACAGAGAGAAGAAAAAAGAGAGTAACGTGGATCGAAGACCATAAAAAAAAAAAAGTCTGAAACATGTCTGAAGTAAAATGGCACTAAGAAAACACCAAACAATATCACTGACAAACAAAAACGGTGAAGTCATCAAATGAGGAGATAGGATGGGAAAGAGAGTTTGAGGATTTTACAAAGAACTGTATGCATCAAAGACGATAGTTCCGATAGCTAACTTTTCAGTTGACACACGTGAAATATCTAAGGTAACACCAGGCGAAGTAAACATTTCTTCTAAAAAAAAAAAAAAATGAAAAGAAGAAATGCTCCAGGAGAAGATTAAAGAGAAACCGATTTACTGTCGAATGCAGGAACAGATATATAAATCAGGCTTGCCCACTTACTTTCTCACTGTATAAAGAAGAAAATTCCCAAAACATGATGCCATGCAATAGTTATTTTGCTTTACAAAAAAAAAAAAAAAGGGGGAGGGGACTCAAAAGATTTGAGTAAGTATTGACGTATTAGCTAACTATCAGTTATTTACAAACCCCTGACTAAAGAGCTTACGAAGAGAACAAAAAGAAATTTGGAAGAAAACCAACTTCATGAACAGGCAGTACTTTGAAATGGGTATTCGACTACTAATCATCTACACACAATGATTTAGCTAATTTAGAAAACTACAGAATATAGAAAACCACTGTACTTAAGTTTTGTTGATTACCAAGAGGATTTCGACTCAGTGGAGCACATACCAATTATAAATTCATTGCGGGAACAAGGAGTAAAGGAGAACAATGTAAAACTCCTCAAAAACATATATAAAGTGGGAACTGCGACAGTTAAATTACATAAAGACTCGGAAAAATTTAAGACTAAGAACGGTGTGCGTCAGGGACATACGATTTCACGAAAATTCTCTAGAGCTTAATTAGATAATTTTTTCAGAAAGCTAGACAGGGAGAACAAAGGAGTAAACATAGACAATGAACCACTTAAGATTTGCAGATGACACTGCCCTTATCTCAGAAACAGCAGAGGCATTGCAAGAAATATTCTATCTATCTATCTATTGCCAGACGCCTCAATCCCGTTTGGGGTGGCCACAAACAAATCGCCTCCAAGTCGCCCTGTCCCCCGCCATTTCACTGCCCTGCTCCCAACTCACACCCCCCTCTCTCATATACATCTCCACCCCATCCCTCCATCTCATCCTCGGTCTCCCCCTCCCTCTTCCACCCTCCACCTCACTCACATACACTCTCTTCGTCAATCTTTCACCCTCCATCCTCTCCACATGGCCAAACCACTTCAGTGTGTTCCTCACAATGCTTCCTATCACATCCACATCCACACCACAACGCTCCTTTATATCCTCATTCGTCAGCCTGTCTCTCCACGTGACTCCACAGGCTCCTCTTAAATAACTCATTTCCACTGCTCTCACTCTTGACTTGTGTCCTTCCAACAATGTCCAAGCTTCACTTCCGTACGTTAGAGTTGGTATCACAATACTGTCATGTAGTAACTTTTTAACTTCCATGCTCACTTCCCTGTTTCTTATCACTGCTTTTAAGGAACCAGCAACCTTTCTTCCCTGCTGTACCCTTTCAAGCACTTCACCCTCCAAACCTCCATCCTTACTCATCACACTACCCAAATACTTAAACGTACTCACATTTTCCAATTCCTCACCATCCAACCTCGCTGTACATTCACTGACTTCACCTCTCTCAAAGACCATCACTTTACTCTTCCCTACATTCACCTTTAGGTTCCGTTTCTTACACACTCTCTCAAACTTATCCACCAAGCCTTGCAGCTCCCCTTCGTCTTCACTCAACAACACAGTATCATCTGCAAACAACAGTACAGGGAGTTTCCAAACACTATCCTCTCTCACCAGGGCCACTCCAACATCCACTACCCTACCTTGTACCTCTTTTATTACCCCATCCATGTACAGATTGAACAACCATGGAGACATGACACATCCCTGTTTCAAACCAACTTTCACAGAGAAAAATTCACTTAGTTCACCATCCACACGCACTGCAGCCTTCGCACCATCGTACATACTCTTCACAGCATTCAACAACTTCCCATCTACTCCATATATTCTTAACACTTTCCACAATCCTTGTCTATCCACCCTGTCATATGCTTTCTCCAAATCCATGAAAGCCGCATACAACTTCTTTCCCCTTCTCTAGAAACTTTTCCACTAAAGATCTAAGAATGAATATCTGATCTACACAACCTCTTCCCTTCCTAAAGCCTCCCTGTTCTTCTCCAACTAATTTCTCTGTTCTTTCTCTAACTCTGTCTATAAGTAACCTACCATACACTTTTCCTATTATACTAAGAAGACAAATGCCCCTATGATTACCACACACTTCTTTTTCCCCTTTTCCTTTGTACAAGGGAATAATTATACCTGACTTCCAATCCTCCGGGACTCTACCTTCCTCCCAGGCCAATCTGCACATCTTCCACATCCATTCTACTACTATCTCTCCCCCATGCTTCAGCATTTCACCACACACTCCATCAATTCCTGGGGCTTTCCCCGATTTAACTTTCTTCATTGCTTCCACAACTTCCATCCTACTGATTTCTTCCTGTCTTCTCACCTCCCTCCTTCTCCCAGCCATTCCCCAGCCACTTATACTCGCATTACTTCCATCCTCCACGTTCAACAATTCCTTAAAGTGTTCTCTCCATCTGCTCACTTTTTCTCCCTTCTCCACTAGTAATCTACCATTTTTATCTTTCACTCCTCTGCTAACTTCACTTCCACCCTGTCTTACTCTTTTCACTTCTCTCCAGAACATTTTCTTACAGTCCCTCCACTTTACACTCAAATTCCTTCCAAATTCCTCATCCACTCTCTTCTTACTCTCTCTTACTAATCTTTTCACCTCTCTCTTCCTTTCCACATATAACTCTCTTCCGCCTCTCAACTTCTTCCACGCCCCTACTTCTCATCCATTCATTGTATGCTTTCTTCTTTTGTGCCACAGCCTGTTTCACCTTTTCAGTCCACCACGCTGTTCCTTGCACCCCTCCGTCTTCTCTTCCTTCCACACACCACATCACATGCTGCACATATTTCTTCTGTAAATATCTTACACACACCTTCCACGTCTCCCATCTGCTCCAATTCATATTTGCCCAATCGTTCCTCCACTTCTCTCTTATACTCTGCCTTTTTCTCATCCTCTTGTAACCTTTCCACTCTCCTTGCAACTACCCCTTCCTCTCGTCTTTCCCTTCTTCTATTCCTCCATCTTACTTGCAACCTAATTCTGGCCACCACCAAGTAGTGGTCAGAAAGTCCACTCCCCAAACCTCTATACACTCTTGCATCCTTTACACATCTTCGCATCCTTTCATCCACACACACATAATCAATCATTGCCTTCCTTTCATTCAGTTCACCACCCACCCTTCTCATCACTCGCCATGTATACCTGTGGATCATTTTATGCCTGAAGAGGGTATTGGCTATTACCAACCCCCTCCCAGCACAAATGTCCACTAGCGCACTCCCATTCTCATCTATCTCAGCAGGCACACCCCACTCACCAACTATTCCATCCACCTTCACATTACCAACTTTACCATTCATATCACCAATCAAAAACACTCTCTCACTCCTTCCAAACTTTTCCATGCACACTTCCACATTTGTCCAGAACTCTTCTCTCACTCTTCTAGCACGATCTTGCGTTGGCGCATACACACACACAATCGCCCACATTTGTATTCCAGCTTTCAACTTTACCCACACAATCCTTGACCCAACTGATCCATACTGTCTTATGCTCTTCTTCCATCTTTTACTCACAACTATACACACTCCTTCCTTTGCCCTCTCATTCTCATCTACTCCTGCACATATACCCCATCCATACTCCCATTCTCTCACAGAAATATTAAATAACCTAAATAGAGAGTCTCAAAGAAGGGATAAAAATGAACAGAAGTACAACTAAAGTTTAATCCAAATACATCAGAATATGCAAAGCAATTCTTGAAGAAGTCCAGTAGCACAGTAACTTGGGGTTAATACTGAAACTAACGAAAGATCATGATAGTGAAATAAAAGGATACATTGTACTTGAATGGAAAGCATTCGGTAAACATAGAGACATCAAGAAAAGTAGCTGGCTAATATGTATTAAACGAAAAGTATATAACGAATGCATAATCCCAACTATGATGCACGGCTGTGAGACCTGGAAACTTACAAAATTTGTGGAAAATTAAATAATCATTTCTTAAAGAGCAATGGAAGGGTCAAGGTTGGGACTGTCCTTAAGAGACAGGAATAGATCAACTTGGGTGAGAGAGCAGACTAAAGAGAAAGACATACAGATGTTATAAAAGAACAGAAATTGAGGTGGGCAGGTCATGTAACAAAAATAAGAGATAACCAATGGAGCAAGAGGTTGACTGACCGGATTCCAAGAGATCGTAAGCGTAGCAGAAAAGGACCAGACAGGAGGTGGCAAGATGAGACAGAGAAGTTTGCAGGCAAAACTTGGTAAAGATTGACTCAGTCAAGGAATTTGTGGAAATGGTTGGGGGATGTCTTTATTCAGCAATGGACTTGCAATAGTAGATGAGAATGTGGAAGATGATGATACTAGTACTTGCCAGCAAAAACTTTCAGGACTAACTTACAGTATAGCTCTTCTATCACAATATGTTAGCAAATACCATTGTCTTTATTTCCATACCGTTATTGTGCCTACGATGACCAGTTCTGACCAAAGAGAATAAAAAATTATTTTGCTTATTTTTGCTCGATATCCGACAATTTCGCGCCGTCCCGTCGCGTGCGATCGCTTTTTTTTTTTTATGACACTCTCCAGACTTACCCCAACCCAATGCAAACAGAATTTAGTTGATATGTATTACCGTTCTCGTGAAAGAAATGAACAAAAGCACAGACAGGCACATATACACAGCTTGACCTTATTACTTAGTTACTTATACTGTATGTTGGGAGGGAAAGAGACACTGGATGGAGCCTAAATTAATTATTTTCCATAACGTTTTGGGCTCCACAGAACCCATCTTCAGAGAGTTTGAACAAGAAGTGATATAGCAGAAACTTTTGTCCATCCATCCATCCATCATCCAATCCTACGTTGTCCAATGTGGAGCGTAGGAGCCCGGGGCTAGGCAGTTGGTCCTGACATTTAAGATGAGAGTGACCAACCTCATTCATCCCTGAGTGGCATTAAGTGAGCAATAATCCCCAATCACTCCTTGGAAATGAACCTTCACCGGCTCAATCCGATTGGAGCACAATAATTACTCACTAAACCACCAGGCGCCAAAATTTGATTATATGGTTACCACCCAGCGTAGTAAATGGTTTCCTGGCGTACAGGAAACCATTTGGCTTGTCACTCAGTGTAGAGTCATCCACAGACAGAAGGAGGAGGAAAGAATGAAGGAATGCAAGATAGAAGAGGGAGTGTAAAGTCACCCATAGGCAGAAAGACGAGGAAAGAATGAAAGAAAGAAAGACAGAAGAAGATGGAAGGAGAGAAGGATGGAGAAGACAGGGCAGACACCCGAGAGCAGCAATACATTGAGTGAGGGGATGGTGAACGCCCCCACCTACCACAATAGTACCTCTGGAAATTCTCTCTAGGAGTATACATTTTTCTGCTCTATTACTAATTCAAACTCTCTGAAGATGGGTTCTGTGTATCTCAAAACATTAGATGCAATAAATAATTCAACCTCTAACTTGTGTTTCTCTCCCACCCAACATTTTCACTTGTCTCACTTTGTCAGGACTATAAATTATCATAATATAATGCATAATAGGAACATAAATGTGTAGTTTGAAGGGAGAATGAAAGTCAGGCTAGTGGTGGAAAGGAAATGTTTGCAGATTTCCCTGAGGAATGCCAGACTGCAATGTGTCACCGGAAATGCTACATACACACAGACACGCAGGCTTCTAGAAGTTCTAACGAACGTCCAGTACACGTGACACAAACTCTCCTATACAAGAAAGGAGGAATTAGACGGGCAGAAGGGAGAGAGACAGGGGCGAGAGGCCGTTGAGCGAGAGAGAGCGAGGAAGGCTGAGAGGTAGCAAGCGGGATGCTACTCACATACTTCACTCCTGTGTGACAGACTTTAATTAATCTTTTCAAGAGAATTAAATTGTAAACAGTCCCATACAAATCTTTACCTCTCCTGTCATTGCATGACAGAGGGAACTAAGATTATCTACTTTCATACCAACTCACGTATAACTACGGCTCGTCCACCAGTACAATATATGCATGCGTATTCTACAAGACTTACTACAAGCTCTACGAAGTGACTACAAATTTATCATTTACACACACACACACACACACACACACACACACACACACACACACACACACACACACACACACACACACACAAGCATGATTAAGGTTTGGGTGATGGAGAGGGAATTATTCAGGTCGTGCTACTGATATGATCGGTGTTAGATCTGTAAAGTTATACGAATGTACGTCCATCCCCTCCTTGTTACCCAACAAGAGGATGGCAGACTGCAAGAAATAAGGCAGCTTTGGCCGACACTCTATTGGGTTCACATTCAAATGAGTCTGAGGTTGAAACTATACTGCCGGAAGGTCTGTGATTATGGAGTATTTTCAGACAACTATATTGTGACAAAACCATCGTTACCAACAAAAAAAATATCATATATATATATATATATATATATATATATATATGATAAAGATTTATGTATGACATAAAGAAGTTGTTAACGATTACCAGCAGTTCAAGGACCACATCCCCGCTGAGGGGGGGTCACCTTGACGTGGTGGCGGGGCTTGAAGCGTGGTTGGTAGTGCCACCTACCTTGGAGGCACGCCTACCTTTGTAGGGTTAGGCATATGTCAGTCACGTGGACGAAGCACCCCCTACATCTCTGGTGGAGGAGGCCTGCTGGTGATGTTATTCCCTGCCCTTTTGCCATCTAGGGCGGGACTCTTGCCTCCCCACGTGTTTGCCGTGCGTGGCGTCCCGTAATGCTGGGAGACGGGAGTCCTGGAGGTTGAGCGATGCTGCACGATGCGCCCTGCAGCTAGCAATACACCTCTTTGGTCCCTTATTCTGGCTAGATGGGTGGCCTGGTTGGGCCCGACCAGGTCAATCGGGTGGTCATGCGTTGGCTAAGGTCAAGTGGGCACTGGGGGGCCTGGTGGCTCCTATCGTCCTGGAGTCACCCTTGCCCAGGTCCCCTGGTGGTTACCCACGTATACTCTCCTGCTACCTCTGGGGTCGCCAGTGGTGTTATCCCTGGGATATGACCTCCCCTTGTTGGGCTCCATGGTGGGTGGAGGGGTGGGGGAATGAAGTTTCTGTTGTATATTAATGGATAATTTACCTAAAAATACTGTTAACGACACATCATCTGTCCCTGATAATTCTGCGGAAGCATCCTCTTCGATTGCCACGTTAGAGCCTTTCCAGGCCCCAAAGGACTATCCTCCTCTGACCCAGCATTCAACTGGGAATAGGAGGAGGTCACGTAGGGTTGGTTTGGCTCCGGGGTTCAATCTGGAAGAGAGTGAGCCTGAGACCTTCAATAAGTATCAAGTACTGAAATCCTCTGCTGGTGGTTCCGTGCTGGATATAGATATTTTTGAACTACACCGAGCCATTGTTTCTGCTTGTGGCCGTGAACCGGCGATCTCAACCCAGGGGGATGGTAGCCTACTTATTGAGGTGTCCTCTCCAGCAGAAAGCTCCCGTCTCCGGAATTTGACCTCCATAGCTGGTAATAGTATGTCCTGTGTACCCCATGGCACCTTCAACCAAAGTAAGGGGGTTATTTACTCTCGAGACCTCCTGCGGTACCCTGAGTCACAGTTGTTAGAAGAAGTACGCTCTTATGGTGTTATAAAGGTTGACCGGGTACAGAAGAAGATCGATGGTGTTCTGACCCCGACTCCGACGCTGTTTCTGACCTTTGACCGCTTGACGTTGCCTGCTTCCGTGAAACTTGCCTGGTTCTCTCTGCCTGTGAAGCCTTATGTTCCAAACCCAAAGCGGTGTTTTCACTGTCAGGGGTATGGGCATGTTAGTAAATTTTGCCGACGTGCACTGGCTGGCCTTCCTGGTGTTTGTGTTTCCTGTGGCGATATGAGTCATACCAGTGATTGTCCAGGACCCCTTAAATGCTATCACTGTGGGGGTCCTCATGCTGTATTTTCCAAAAACTGTCCTCGCTACTGCCTTGAAAAGGAAGTTTTGAGCATTCGTGCACATGAGAAGGTTTCCTTTCCAGAAGCAAAGAGGAGGGCCCAGACTCTCTTCTTTCGGCCTGGAGTTACTTATGCTTCTGTCCTTTCTGGGGCACCTGTACGTCGTTCTGTGTCCCAGAAGTTGCCACGACCCTTTACAGTGACCACTTCCCCAACTACTGATTTGACGGATGTTGTTAACCCTGGAATTACTGATAAGTGTGTGACTGATGCTCATCCACCCACTGCTCCAACTGTCTCTGCCTCCACCTCAGTGGCTGATGGTTCGCGTACTTCTGTGGTGGTGGCAGATGTACACACTGACGAGACTCATCCCCCCTTGTCCAGTATGAACGAGGCTCCTTCTGTATCCAGCAAACGTCATCGTAATTCGTCAGAGTCCTCAGAGCCTGAAAGCCGGCCACCTAAGGTTTCTGTTGTCAAACGTTGTATCAACCTCTCTACTGTTCCCTGTGCCTCAGAGGCTGAGAGGTCTAGCCAAATGGAAGCTGCTGCTGGTGGTTCACCTGTAGTCAGGTCCCCACCTGGGGATGGTGTTGGACAGACTGCTGATACGTCCGTTCTGAAAAGCACAATGTCAACCTTGCAGGGTTCTAATCCTGTCACCTCTGTTTCCACTTCTGGAGCTTCAAATGGTAGCACTGGCCGTCCCACATTACCCAAGGCGGCCTCCAAGCATCTATCCAAACCGAATGTTATTCCACCTCAAAGGAAGAGTGTTGTAAAACTTTCCTCTTCCACGTCCTCACGTTTGCCTACGGATGTTCGACATAAAGCGCGGGTTCCTGGTGCTGGACAGTCTCTTACCAAGGGCCTTCCTAAGCATCATTCCAAACCCGCTCGCATGTCAGGAGGTGTACAGTCATGCACTTAATCATTTTCCCCTCCACTATGGGTTCTATCATCCAGTGGAATTGTCGGGGTTTACGTGCTAACTATGAGGAACTGTGTCATCTAGTTTCTCAATTTACTCCGCTATGCATGTGTATCCAGGAGACCATGGTTGGTGATACTGCTCCTGCTGGTCCTTCTGGCTACAATGCTTTTTATTCTGATCCTGTGCTGGGCCAAGGTCGTCATGGAGGTGCTGCTATCTTCCTTCGCCAGGATATTCCATGTAGTCATCTGGATATTTCCAGTCCCTTGCAGGCAGTTGCTGTCCAGATGTTTTTACGTCGGCAGTATACAGTTTGCAGTCTTTATCTACCTCCTAGTGCAACTGTTGAAAGGGCGGATCTGGAACACCTTATTCATGGCCTTCCTTCTCCCTTTCTGTTACTAGGCGATATGAATGGGGAAACAGTGAGGCCAACCCTCGGGGTGTTATGCTGGCCTCTTTAGTGGAAGATGAGGAGTTAGGCATTTTAAACTCCAATATAATGACTTATTTCCATAGCCAGACAGGAACTTTTACTGCCATTGATTTGTCCTTATGTTCAGCTGATGCTCTTTTAGATTTTAACTGGGATGTGTTGCCAGACCTGTATGGCAGCGACCATTTTCCGTTACTCTTAACTGCTAGTGCAGGTGGACCTCAGCCACGTCTTCCTCGCTGGCTTCTGGATAAGGCTGACTGGCCATATTTCAGGGAATTAAGTTCCATTTCCCTTTCTGTCAATGAGTTTGGCTGTCTTACGGAGGCTGTGTCATATTTCAATACCGTGCTGCACTCAGCAGCCCTATTATCTATTCCAAAAACAAAGGGTCAGTTTCCTAAACGTCCAGTTCCTTGGTGGAACTCGGAGTGTAGTTCCGCAGTGAGAGCCAAACGAATCGCCTTCTCACGACTTTGTCGTCACCGTGGGGATCCTCAGTATTTGGTGGCGTATCAGAGGGCACGAGCTCATATGAGGCGGGTCTTAAAGGAGGCTACGTTCGTCCTGGAAGGGTTATGTTTCCTCCATCAATTCGAGGACTTCCATCACCCAGGTGTGGAACCGGGTAAAGAAAATTTCAGGTAAATTTACTGTTCCATCCCCTCCTGTTTTATCTGCACCGGGTGGAACTGTGGCTGATCCATTTGCTGTTGCAGAAATGCTTGCTGACCATTTTGCCAGTGTGTCAAAGAAGGATGCAGATACACCTTTGGCTTGCCGCCGTCGGCGCCTAGAATCTCGTGGTCTCAGTTTTGCCTCTGTTGGGGGAGAGCCTTACAATGTTCCATTTTCAATTTTTGAACTCCAGTCAGCTCTGTCGCAGTGCCATGATTCCTCTCCTGGTTTTCATGATATTCCTTATGCCTTTTTACGTCACCTGTCTGATGAGTCCCTGTTGTTTTTGCTTTCACTGTTTAATAAGATCTGGTGTTCTGGGGAGTTTCCGGCTTGTTGGGGTGTTGCTGTAGTTATCCCCATCCCCAAACCAGGTAAGGATCACCTACAGGCGACGAGTTATCGGCCTATTTCTTTGACGTCTTGTATATGTAAAGTTTTGGAAAAGATGGTCAATGTTAGGCTTGTGTGGTTTTTAGAGAGAGGTGACTCCTTCTCCCCTGCCCAGTATGGTTTTCGAAAAATGCGATCTACCTCTGATGCATTACTGTCCTTGGAATCTTCTGTCTGTGAGGCTTTTTCCACTAACCAACACCAGGTCACGGTCTTCTTTGATCTGGAAAAGGCATATGACACTGCATGGCGTCATGGTATTTTACTCTCTCTTCATGAGTTTGGTCTTCGTGGGCGCTTACCTGTTTTTATTCAACAGTTTTTATCTAACCGAATTTTAAGGGTGCGAGTGGGAGGAGTGCTTTCTAATGCCCGAGCACTAGAAGATGGAGTACCACAGGGGAGTATCCTTAGTGTTACTCTGTTCGCTGTAGCCATTAACAGCGTCATCAGTGTACTTCCTGATGGTGTACGAGGATCACTATATGTTGATGACCTCTCGATTTCCTTCACTGCGTCTAGAATGTCTCTGATAGAGAGGAAGTTGCAGCTGGCTCTCAATAGAATTTCTGACTGGGCAGAAGCACGCGGTTTCCATTTTTCTGCAGCAAAGACAGTGGCTATACATTTTTGTCGTCTTCGAGGAGTCCACCCAGACCCTGACTTGTATCTCTATGGTAGAAGAATATCCTGTGTGGAAGAGACGCGGTTTCTGGGTCTTCTGTTTGATAGAAGATTAACCTGGGTTCCTCATATTCGTTCTGTTAAGGTGGCTTGTCTTAAAGCTTTGAGTCTTTTGAGGGTTTTAGCTCATACCTCTTGGGGTGCTGACCGTCAGACCCTCCTCCTCTTGCATAGGTCTCTTATTCTTCCTAAAGTTGAATATGGGTGTGAGATCTACTCCTCTGCAACAGATGCCCGCCTCCGGTTGTTAAATTCTGTGCATCATGCTGGTGTTCGTCTGGCAACCGGGGCATTCAGATCATCCCCAATTCCAAGTTTGTTGGTAGATGCTGGTGTACTCCCCTTGGACTTGCGGCGCCAGTTGCTAATGATGAGGTGTTGGTATCGTCTTCACCGCATTCCAGACTCAATTTCTTGTGCCATTGTCTCACAGGATTCCCGATCTTCTGTTTTTGAGACCCGTCCCAATTTCCCAAAGCCATTTGGTTACAGGGTCCGGTCTGTTATGCTAGCCCTCTCTCTCCCGAGACTGGCAATTTGTCCACATCGGATCCCAAGGGTGGGTCCTTGGCTACTCCCTCGCGTGACATTCTGTAGGTCCGTTGTTGAAAAAAAGGGCTCGCTTCCCTCTTAGGTGTCCCTCTCTCTCTTTTTAGAACATGCCTCCATTCATGAGGGTTCTGTCCCCGTCTATACTGACGGGTCTAAGACTGATTCTGGAGTAGGATTTGGTGTTGTCTTCCCTTCCTTTAGTAGGGGCGGTAGCCTTCCTGGCGTTACTTCAGTGTATACAGCAGAACTGACTGCAATTTTGTATGCTCTTAAAATCATTTTTACTCTCCGCCAATCCGTTTTTGTGATTTATAGTGACTCACGTAGTGCTTTGTCTGCACTGGAGTCTTTTAATGCATCCCATCCATTGGTTTTATCAATTTTAGAGTGGCTTTTTCTTCTTGGCCGCCGTGGCCGCCGTGTAGACTTCTGTTGGGTTCCTGCACATGTTGGTGTGGTGGGCAATGAGAGGGCAGATACTTTAGCTAAAGCTGCGTCTTCTCAACAGCCCCCAGCTGACTACTCACTACCTGTTTCTGATGTAACACTTTACTTGCGGTATGCAATTCGTACGTGTTGGCAGAGACACTGGGATGGTGTGTCTCAAAATAAACTAAAAGAAATTTTTCAGAGAGTGGTTGTGCCAAGGGTTCTTCCCTCTATGTCTCGGCGACTGGAGGTGGCTCTTGCTAGGCTTCGCATTGGGCATTCTCGGCTTACACATGGGTTCCTCATGTGTGGTGAAACTCAACCGTACTGTGATGACTGCCTCGTTCCCCTTACTGTCCGTCACTTGCTGGTCGAGTGTCCGAGTCTGGGGGGCCTGCGTCAGAGGTTCCTTCATAGGCATGGGGAAGCAGATGGTGCCTACTGTTTATCCTCGATGCTTCGTGAGGCCTCTAACGATTTTACTGATGTTTTTAGTTTTCTTCAGGAGGCGGGCCTCCTTCCACTTTTATAAGTAATTATTTTATAAATTATTCTTTGATTATTTTTAGTGTTTTATTCCGACTAACATTTATTAACTTTGTTTTGAATAGACACTTTTTATTTTGCAGTGCCTTCTACTTCGTCATCCGGCGGCATATGACCCTGGCAGTTGCGCCACCAGATTGTAATTATTTTCAATCAATCAATCAATCAATCAAGGACCACATGTTCAAATTTATTTGGTTCATCGTGACAAACCACGATAGTTATAATTTCATCAATTACTCCATTCATTAAATCCTTTCAGTTTCTCTCATTTCCACAATATTGGATCACTGTCTCTGGTCTCTGTTACAATGGACACTGTTCTTTTGACTCATGTGCATACGTGCCTCCTGATGGAAAACCAACACGCAGAGCCCACCTCTTTATAAATACTTTTTTTTTTTTTTTTCATACACCCAGTTCCTTAATAGTCATTGAAAGTCATCTCTAAAACAGTCTTTTTATTGCCATCCTAGTGAGGTAATAATGCATTGCCTACATCTGTGAGTGTGTGTGTGTGTGTGTGTGTGTGTGTGTGTGTGTGTGTGTTAACAAAATATCTCAAAATCACTTAGCAAATTGTACCCAAACTGTATGGACAGCATCCCGGGACACATGTTTGTTAATAATATTGTCAAAGCTGCTATGATATGCCCTTGACTGCCTGAGGAATTAGCAAGGAAAAAAAATGTTTTAACTTCTTCTTTTAGCATGCCACTACTTACCATTCTTTATCACACTCTCAACAAAGATAATGGGTATTTAAAGGGGTAACTATTAGAAATTCATCAACGGCCTCCAATACTTAATGACCTCCATCAACATTATACCCTTGACTTCAGACTCCTGAATGCTTGCATGATATTCAGCTTAGTGGGAGTAAACAGTGAAAGCTTATTATCTATTCATTTATTTATTTATTTATTTTGGTGAAGCTGTGATGTTATGACTGTGATTGCCAGAGGATTGCTGATTTAGGTTTTTGGTGATGGCGGGCGATACGCATTCGTGGCCGAATACTTTGGGTCTTATTCATTCCATCTTTCCCTTTCCTACAACTGGGAGCTTTCAAATGCAGTGCATCTAGGCATCTTGAAATTACTAGGCTTGTTATTGTTTTTCTTTTGATGTTTCAGTTTATTAGCTACTTTCATCATTTAGTCCCTTCTTCCTTCATCTGAGTACAAAGCCATCTTCCCGTGATATTACACAGTTAAAATGTAATCCATCAGGGAACGATTTTGTGTCTAAAGTACAGTACCATTACCTGTTGTGAATATCATTTAAGCAGCACCATTCTCCAGGATCCGCCACTCACCTGCAGAAAAAAAAAAAAAAGGAATTATAAGCACAATATGTATGAGTTGCGTACATAAAGTACAGACATCATACAAAGTAATTATACTGAACCGTTATTACTGGTTGAACACCAACTTACAGTTAGGTGTTAACATCGTTTTTAACGACGATGCTGCTTTCATACCCTACAATTTATATCCCTGTTTTTTCTACAGTATCTTTGCTCTCTCTCTCTCTCTCTCTCTCTCTCTCTCTCTCTCTCACACACACACACACACACACATATATATATATATATATATATATATATATATATATATATATATATATATATATATATATATATATATATATAATCATCATCGTCATCCATTGCAAGTCCATTGTTGAACAAAGGCCTCCCCCAACCTTTCCCATGAATTCCTAGATTGAGCCTGTCTCTGCCATGTTTTGCCTGCAAACTTCTCTGTCTCATCATCTCCTGGCTGGCCTTTTTCTGCTACGCTTACAATCTCTTAGAATCCAGTCAGTCAGCCTCTCACTCAGTCGGTTTTCCCTTATTCTTGCTTGTGACCTGCCCACCTCCATTTTTGTTCTTTTTTAACACATATAATGTCTTTGACTATAGTCTTTTGTAACACTCAAGTTGATCTTTTCCTGTCTCTTACGATATTCCCAACAGCGACCTGTCCATTGTTCTTTGAAAATGGATTAGTCGATTTTCCATCGATTTTGTCAGTTTTCAGGTCTCACAACCGTATGTCATGTATAGGATTATACATTCATTACATACTTTTAATTTCATACATATTGGCAAGCTATATTTCATGATGTCTCTATGTCTACCAAAAGCTTTTCATCCAAACGTAATATGTCCTTTTATTTCACTATCAGAGTCCTTCGTTAGTTTTAGTATTTGCCCCAAGTAATTCTACTCCTCGACTTCAGGAATTTCTTCACATATTCCGACGATGCTCTTTGGAGTATTTGGATTAAACAGAAGTTTTACTCAGGTTCATCTTTAGCCCTAGTTTGAGACTTCCTCTGTTTAGGTCATTTTACATTTCTTGCAGTGTCCCTGCTGTTTCTGAGATTAGGACGATGTCATCTGCTAATCTTAAATGGTTTAGGTTTTCTCCATCTATAGCATTAAGAAGCTGGATTGCTAGAGAATTCCCTATGTTTCTCGGATGTGAAGTTGCGAGTCAGAGTTGCCAGTTAGCCTGCTGTTGTTAGCGGAGGTATTTTGTAAAGTTATGCAATATTTGTTATTCTTTTTCTCTACAGTGTTTGATTTAAGTGATTGTTAAATTTGTAATTTGTTTCCAGTTCGTATGATAAAACATTTAGTGGTATGTACTGTATACAAAGCTCTGGAATAGAGAACCTTGGTGTTAGGAGCAGGTACCAGAATATCCTAGAATGTTGGGGAAGCAGGGAAGGTTATAAATGGATGGAGGAGAGACTGGAGGAGTTTCAGATCATTTTAGTTTTACCTGTGGCGTTGTGAGATGAGTGTAGCTCCGGTATTTGTGAAAATCAGTGAATTGTATCCATCCAATATAATACAATTATGCCTGCAATCTAACCCGGGACTCTCAGGTGAGAATCAGACAGCAATCCACTACACCACGACCAGGTAAATGTTATCTCAAATTGTCACAATCTTGTAACTAATGTCTTTACGCTCCTATTGTGGGCCTGAGGAGGGTGAGATGACCCCCGGGCTCAATTCCCGATATAATTGAAATATACTGGATGATTTTTCCTGTGTAAAGTACAGGTTTCTCCCCTCAATGAAGTGTAGTTGGTGAACATACAGTGTAATTACTTGGTAAATAAAGACAATGAACAAGTGCAGCTTGTGTTATTATGACACCTGAGTTGATCTGCTGTTGTACACTGAAAGGTTGACCCTAGGAAGAACGATTCACTAGGCAACATCCTTCCTACACCGAACTACTGCTGCTGAAGCATGGAGCAGTGTGGGACGTGGATCTAATAATTGGTGTCAGGAGTGGGATCGAGAACTGCTGCTGTGAATTAAATCTTCGACATGGAGCCAGAAGGTGTACAGGCAAGAAGCCAAGGTAGGCAAGAGGAGGTTGTCTCTGGTTGCATTCCTGAAGTTACTACAAGTAGAAATTAAGGGCAGAAAAAACACAGTGAACAACTACAAGCACAAACTGAAGGACAGAAAAAATCAGTGAGCAACTACAAGAACAAGATGAAGCCAAAAAGAACTCACTGAACAACTATGAGCACAAAGTAATCAGCTACAAGCACAAAGTTAACAATTACTAGAGGCCCCGCCAAGGAGGGAATCACACCAGCCGCGAGCTGATACATATCTAGCGCGGCTTGAAATATGACCTGGACCTACTTTCATCAATTTGGGACTGGTATGAGATTTTCATCCCAACTACACACCTATAAAATTCTGTGATATCTTGAGCAGTTGGGAAGCTATTGTGGTAACAGACACACAAACCTTGACCTACTTTCACCAACTTCGAATTTACATGAGATTTTCATCCCTACTACACACCTGTAAAATCTTGTGATGATATCTTGAACAGCTGCGAAGTTATCGAGCTAACAGACACACAGACACTCAGACGGACAAAGTGAAAACAGTATTCGAGGGAGATTTTCATCCCTGCTACACACCTGTAAAATTTTCTGATGATATTTTGAGTGGATGTGAATTCATCCTGGTAACTGACTGACAGACCTTGGCCTACTCTCACCAATTTCAAACTCATAATTGACTTCTTTCCCTGCTACAAACGTAAAATTTTGCGTTGATATATTGAACGGTTGGAAGTTCTCACACACACACACACACACACACACACACACACACACACACACACACACATATATAACTGAAAACAACACCAGCTTCGCTTTGTGGCTGGTAACAAGCACAAAGTGAAGAACAGAAAGAGTGATATGAACGACTTCAAGATGCATTACAGGAACAACAGAAGGAGATACACCTGATGATGCAGGGACGGCTAGATGCTTTCATGGGGGAAATGAAGGAAGAACAGCAACAGCTGAAAAAGGAAGTAAATGCTGAGCTATAACAGCAGAAGCATGAGGTGAGCTGTGACAGAGTGCAGACAGCATCAAGACAACCAGTCAAAGATAATTATTGAAAGAACTGAGGTTGTAGAAAAATCTTGCCCTGCTGAGTCTCAGGTTAGTATACAGGGAGCATATATAAAAAAAAAAAAAAAAAGACAGTATATGGTAAAATCTTGATGAATCCCAAGCATCTAAAAATACCATTACAGGGTTGAATAATTAATTCCGTAGGAGTAGACTGTAGCACCAGTCGAGCAGGGCAGTACTCCCAAGGTGGATGGAAAGCTGATGCCAGAGAGACTAGGGCTCCCGTTTCATCAGCCCTCGGGACTAGGTCCCCATCATCCCCCTTTGCTAAACATTTTCAGTGTCTCAGTAACACAGAGAGTAGGCCAGCATGCTCTCCAATACAAGTTTCTCTATCAACACCAAACTACGTGCACAATATACACTACACTTTCTTTTCCAAAATTAAAAAAAATCATGGCAGCTCAACACGTGGCCTCGGAGTCCCCCCGGAGGGGGGACCATAAATGCCCTCACCTTCCGCCTCTTTCCCGGTGACGACTTGAGCTGCCTGGAACCACTGTCTGACTCTCTTCTTCTTCATTTCTGCAACATTTGCAGCCTTTCCTCTAACTTTCACTCTGTTGAGCACCACCTCTCGTTCTCTAAACCTCACCTTCTTTTTCTAACTGAGACTCAGCTGTCTGAGGCAACTGACAGCAGACCCTTTTCTGTATCCTCCTACTTTCTCTATACTCATTTCAAAGCCAAAGGTGGCTGTTGTGTATATATACGCAACGACTTATTTTGCTCTCGTGTTCCTGAACTCGAGTCTTCTGAATTCTCTACACTCTGGCTTCGGCTTTCCTGTCATTCTCTGACTAAATATATCTGCACTGTTTACTTATCTCCTAATTCTACTGGCTATCAAAAATTCTTTTACTATCTTACTTCTATGATGGAACGCATTCTATCCATTTCTCCTTTCTTTGAAATCTCCATTCTAGGAGATTTCAATGTTCACCACCACCTTTGGCTCTTCTCTCCTTTCACTGATCCACCTGGTGAACAAGCCTACACCTTTTCTATCCTTAATGACCTACAGGAGCTTGTACAGCACCCTACCCATATCCCTGACCGCCTTGGAGAGAGCTCCAACATACTTGACCTCTTCCTTACAACTAAAACCTTCTGCATACACTATTAATCTTTTCTCTCCGTTGGGCTCCTCCGATCACAACCTTATCACCTTAACCTGTCCTATCTCTCTGGTACGCCCTGTGGACCCTCCAAAGAAACGTCATCTGTGGCACTTTGGAGCTGTGAGTTGGGAGGCCCTCAGGCAGTACTTCTTTGATTTTCCCTGGAATGATTATTGCTTCCATGGCCGGAAGCCCCCTGAGTGTGCCTTGTGCATTATGGAGGTTATTCTCTCGGGCATGGAAGCATACATTCCTTTCTCATATTCTTTGACTAATGCAAGAAAGCCTTGGTTTAATCACGCTTGTTCTAATGCTGTCCACAACAAGGAGAGGGCCTATAAAAGGCAGCCGGAGCCAACCCACCCCTGAATCACATATTTTATACGTTTCTGCCCAGAATCGTGCTAAGTCTGTTCATCCGTATTATATGCTCTCAACTCTCCGACTCGAATTCTTCCTGCTCCTTCTGGTACCTTGCCAAAAACCTTTCAATAACTTTACCTCATCATCCTTCCCTCCTCTTTTCTACTCTGAAGGCTCTGTAGCTATTTCTTCTACTGATAAAGCAGATCTCTTCACTCAGACTTTCTCTTCCAATTTCACCTTAGATGATTCTGGTGCTTTTCCTCCATCACTTCCCCCCTCTGACTTCCTCATGGCTGACATTAAAATTTCTTCAGCTGATATATTTTCTGCATTCACAGGCTTCCATACTAATAAGGCATATGGCCCTGATGGAGTCCCTCCTGTTATTCTCAAGAATTGTGCTTCTGTGCTTACACCCTGCCTAGGCAAATTCTTTCGCCTTTGTCTATCAACTTGTACCTTTCCTTCTTGCTGGAAGTTTCCTTTTATTCAGCCAATCCCAAAGAAGGATGACCATTCCCAACCCTCTAACTACCGTCCAATTGCTTTAACATCTTGTATCTCAAAAGTTTTCAAATCAATTCTTAATAGAAAAATTTTAAAGCATCTTTCCTATCACAACCTTCTTTCTGATCGTCAGTATGGGTTCCGTCAGGGACGCTCCACTGGCGATTTTCTCATCTACTTTTCAGACTCCTGGTCATCCTCCTTTTGGGACTTTGGCGAAAGCTTTGCCATTGCACTTGCCACCTCAAAGGCTTTCGATCGAGTCTGGCATAAATCTTTAATTTCCAAACTGCCTTCTTACAGTTTCTATCCTTCTATCTGTGCCTTCATCTCTAGCTTCCTTTCTGGTCGTTCTATAGCTGCTGTTGTAGACGGCCATCGTTCTTCTCCTAGATCTATTAACAGTGGTGTTCCTCTGGGCTCTGTCCTATCACTGACTCTCTTACTTTTTTTTCATCAATGACCTTCTAAGCTGTACATCTAACCCTATCCACTCATATGCTGATGACTCCACCCTTCACCTTTCCATTCGGTTCCCGCAACGTCCATCTCAGCAGTTACTTCAGCGAACAAGGGATGAGGCTATGGCACACCTAATGTCTGCCTTGACTCGTATCTCTGACTGGGGTTAAAATAATCTGGTTGTTTTTAATGCATCAAAGACTCAGTTTTTACACCTATCAACCCGACAAAATCTTCCACAGGTATACCCACTAATGTTGAATAATATTTAGATTAATCCTGCATCATTGTTGAACATGCTTGGGGTTTCATTTACTCGGGACTTATATTCGAAAGATCATATTACATCTTTTGTAAAATCTGCTACCAAAATATTAGGTGTGCTAAGCCGACTCCGGTCCTTCTTTACCCCTGCATAATTGTTGACTCTATATAGGGGTTTTATCCGCCCCTGTGTGGAGTACAAGTCTCATGTGTGGGGAGGCTCCCTACATACAGCTCTTCTCAATAGGGTGGAGTCAAAGGCTTTTTGTCTCATTAAGTCTCCTCCTCTTACTGACTCCCTTCAACCTCTTTCTCTTCGCCGCACTGTTGCATCTTTATCTCTTTTCTATCGCTACTTCAGTGGTCACTGCTCCTCTGAACTGTCTGCATGCATTCCTGCACCTCTATGACGGGCACGTAGCACCCGTCTAGCAGCAAATTCTCATCCTTTCTCTGTCCAACTCTCTAATGCAAGAGTTAACAGTTACTCCCAGTCCTTCATTTATGCAACTAGTCAGCTCGGGAACTGTCTCCCTCTGTCTGTATTTCCTGCTTCCTATAATCTCCAGTCTTTCAAACGCAGTGTGTCCAGGCATCTCGAAATGATCGAATCTTGAATTTGGGTCTCTCTTGGAAGGAACAATAATTGCGTGCTCGTGGCCTTTGGTTCCTTCTTCCTCACATAAAAAAAATATCATTGTAGGAGTTTGAAGTCCTGGAAATAATTATGATGTCACAGTTTTTAGGTCCCAACCCAGTGAAGTGCATGGCTATAATGGAGATACAATTAATAATAAACCTCAAGAATCTGATGGCAAATTATCTTGGGAAGCTTGCAGTGTGCAGTTTGAGTTACTTGGTGGGTTGGGATGATAGGTGGAGAGCAGTGCAGCTTGCTACTAGCCTCAAGGGTGCTGCAATGGAGAGTCTTGGTCAGATGTCAGTGCAGGTGAGGAAGTTTCCAGTCCTTAGTGGAGGTGCTGGAATGCAGATATGGTACCATTTACAAGACTGAGGTATAGAGAGTAAGATTCCGGACCCGTGTATGGGCTCGAGGAGAATCCCTTCATCAGGTTGCTCATTACACAAGGCGTACCCTGGAACAGCACCTAAATTGTTAGCAATTCTTCTGAGGGACCAGTTCATTGATGCTCTTGATAGTGCGGAGTTGAAAGTGCAAGTGAAGCAGGCACAACCAACAACCATGCAAGAAGCACTAGCAAGGGCTCTAGAATGTGAGTCCTACATCAGGTCCAGTATGCCCAGTTTGCAGGCAGGTCCAGAGTACAGGATTCAAGGTAAGAAAGGGGCAGGTACATGATGCGGGGAAATTGGATGGAAGTTGCTGGAAATCGTGAAAAGCCAGGACCTAGGAAAGAAGACTGCGACAAGTGGAAGAGGGAACAGGAGAAGATCGGAGGAGGTTGCTGGTTCTGCGAGGAGCCAGGACAAAAGAAGGAGGATTGTTACAAATGGAAGTGGGAGCAAGAACAGAACTGTGCAAGAAAATCTACGAATGTAACACGAGGTGCTGGACCTGTGGTGAGGTGAGAACTGTCAGATCTGACTGTCTGAAGAAGAAAAAGGAGGATAAGAAGTAGGCTGCAAAAGAAAGGAAAGAAGCAGGTAAATTAGTAAGGGTGGGTGACAAGGGGCAACAACCAGCCGATTTTTCCCAAGTACCCCCACCACTGAGGAAATGCAAGAGAACTTCCACTGATAGTGCACGAGTAGAGACACCAATATTTTGAAAGCAGTGCAGTAGGAAACAGCTGTACTGCAGCAAAAGGGACAGTGTTGGCTGATGATGACCCCATCTGGAATGACAGTCCTCTTCCTGGTTCGTCTCTCCCCTAGGTAAACTGTCACCATCCTCTCTTGCTTCAGCTTCTTGGTCCACCTGAACATCATCAGCTACAGGTGTGCACGAGTCCTTTAAGATGTAACAGCTGTACTGTCCTTGCCCATGGTACTGCCCCAGATGATTTACGTGTACCACCTTTGGGCGAGACTTCCTGCCTCCCCTAATGCAACACGTTACATCTGACAGGCGGTCCATCACAACGCAGGGCCCATCCCATAGGCTCTGCAGCTTCCGTGACTGTCCCTTCTTCCACTGAGATTGCAAAGCCAAACTTTGTCACCATCCTTGAAGTTCACCTCACATGCCTTGGCATCATACTTGCTCTTCATCACTTCGTCTGAAAACTTCAGAGCTTCTCAGACTTGATATACCTCAGCCAGCCTTTCTTGAAGATGCGTTGCATAGCTGAAGGTATCAGTAGGCAGCTCTTCACCAGGTGGTCTTCACATTAACAGATTAACTGGCAATTGTAACTCGTGGCCCAGCATCAGTTTTGCAGGGGTGTAGCCGGTAGATTCATGGGATGCAAACCAATATGGTATCAGCAATGCAAGTAATTTCTGGTCCCATTCATCTGTCACTCTACACAGTACTTGGCCAGTTCTTGTCCCAAGGTCCAGATGAACTTCACCATCCCATCTGATTGTGGCCCAAGTAGGGTCGTCCTGGTCTTCGTGATCCTTAGAATCTTACAGCACTCATGGAACCCAGCAGACCTGAAGTTTCTACCCTGGTCTGACTGTAGCTTTTAAGGGAATATTTATGGTGTAAAATGGTTTTTTATACAGCAGATTAGCATACAGCCAGCTAAGCAAGAAGTAACTGTCTAAGGTTGCGTGAGTAGCGCAACAGTAGGTTCCGACAATTACTGAGAAAGTTGGTTTTAGGAAGTGTGAGGGAATATTTCTGGTGTAAACTAATAAGTTCTTTTTAGTATTTCAGGTCAGGAAATCAGAGGAAGATGATGAACCACATGAGACAATATTCAGCACTGCCTGGCTTGCTCGCTCACTCGTTCGAACACGTTGCACATTTTCAGTGTGGACGCCTACAGGTATTACATATTATATATACTGTATATATATATATGTATATCTATCTATCTATATATATATCATCATCATCATCAGCCACTGAGGTCCACTGCAGGACTGGCCTATCCCTACCGAAGCAGGGACGATACAGCCAATGTATCTCTACCCAGTGGTTTGGCTGTTTGGTACAGACTGTATGTAGGGTGGGAAGTGCTTGTAAGTGTAATTGTAGTGTTGGAGTGGCTTTGGATGTGTGTGTAGTCTGTGAACCAAGTATAATCGGCCCGCCTTAAGCCGATTGGGTGCAAGCATACTAGTATGCGACACAGCACCCCTTATGTCCGCCAAAGTAGCAAGTGGCTCGGTGAACGATTCCCAAAGTTTTTACAACTCTGGCGGGAGGCGAACCCTCGTCCACCAACGTGCGAAACGCAAACTCAACCACCGTACCACTGAGGCTCATATATATATATATATATATATATATATATATATATATATATATATATAGAGAGAGAGAGAGAGAGAGAGAGAGAGAGAGAGAGAGAGAGAGAGAGAGAGAGAGAGAGAGAATTCTGGAAAAGGGTGTCATCGTGTGGTGGCACTGATACAACCGGGGATGCACTGGCCTGTTGTACAGACATCCCTAAGCTTCCTACCTGTTCTTAAACAATAGGATGGTGGACTATGGGTGAGTAGTTTCAGTTTACAATCCACTGGGTTGACGCTTAGTTGAACCTGAGACTACAACAACATCAATATAAAAAAAGAATAATATTCCCATCTAGCATTTGCTTCGTTCTTGAGTGTGTGTGTGTGTGTGTGTGTGTGTGTGTGTGTGTGTGTGTGTGTGTGTGTGTGTGTGTGTGTGTGGTCATCCATATTTAGTCACCGGGATTTTTACTTCCCTTTCTATTTTTTCCATTAATGTTTGTTGTACCAAAACTGGCATATATATATATATATCATCATCATCAGCCGTTGAGGTCCACTGCAGGACCGATCTATCCCTACCGAAGCAGGGACGATACAGTCAATGTATCTCTACCCAGTGGCTTAGGCTGTCTGGTAGAGATGGTATGTAGGGTGAGAAATGCTTGTAAGTGTAATTGTAGTGTTGAAGTGGCTTTGGATGTGTGTGTAGTCTGTGAACCGAGTGTAATCGGCCCGTGCAAGCCGACAGGGTACAAGCATATGCGACACTGGTTCAACCACAGCACCCCTGATGTCCGCCAAGCAGTACGTGGCCAGGAGAACGTTCCCAAAGTTTTATACCCTGACGGGGCGCGAACCCTCAATCTCCAGTGTACGAAAACGCATACTTTATCACTGTACCACAGATGCTCCATATATATATATATATATATATATATATATATATATATATATATATTGTGTATATGAATTTTTGTAAAACATATACTGTATTCTAGTAATGAGAAAAAAATCGTATGAACTTCCTTTAAACTTTATTCATTAATTCCATTCTGAGTACATAATCTGGTTTTTCATAACCATTTGTCATGTTTTATCATTGGTTACCCATAAGCTACATATTTCAGTGTGTCGGCCACTACCTCCCAATCCCTTATCTGCACCATTCGAAAGATAAAGCACAGCGACAACTACCCTGAACTTGCCCTACAACTTTCAGAGAATATGATACGAAAACGACGCCAGGAAGTTGTGCAAGTCTTGTCCCGTGGGTCTATTTGACAATCTGCATGTCAGGCGATCGACACTGGTCCCTGAACTGAGAATTTTACTCTAATATTAAATTACATCGTCACGTATTTTGATTATCCCCAAAGAGATAAAATGTCACTTTAGCATGCAGACTTCTTACGATATGCAAATTATTTTCATCATAGAAGGAGCTTTAACATTTTGCAGAATTCAGTGAAAGAGCAAAAACCAAGAAGGTCACTAAATGCCTTTAGATGCTATTCTTTCCCTACACAGAAGCTGCCACTGACCTAATGTATTTTGTGAATTAGAACGCAGTGTTACCAAGCACAATTGTGATAATGCTAATTAGAATAAACAGGAATGCTTAAAATATGCCACACAGTCACAAATCAGTGCCATAATCAAAAGATTTGCAATATATATATATAAGAGAATGAAAATGATATTCATGGCCAAATTTTCACATTATAATCCTGAGTCAGGCTTGACGCAGACCAAAGTTGATCCCATACTCTAGTCGCGGCGCACGAGTCTGAGGTTGTCATTATCGTACCCTGGCAACCTATCATTCAAAATATGCGTCCGATTTCGTATCATATTATACACGAATCATATTATTATGAGTGAATATATTATACACGAATATTATTATACACGGACATATTATACACGAATCACATGCGTCTCATATCATACATGAAATCAGATGCACTTTTGAATGCTAGGTTGCCAGGGCACGATAACAACAACGTCAGAGTCACACGCCGCGACTATAATGGCATTATCTATTCTTCACAGATATTCCAGTGTTCGAAATCTATTACTGTTTAGTCTTCTGTGTTTCATTTGCAAAACTACGAACTTCTTACACTGGGTGTGCAACATCTGCATACAGATCAGTTCTTTCTGCATAAACATTCAGCATATTTATCTCTGATATACCTCCACGTTGGCCGACTGGTTAGTATTGTTAGCTACGAAGCTGATTACCCTGTAGCCTAAATCCTGGATTCTAATCATGGTGGATGCATTTAATACCGCTCAACTCAGGAGTACATCCAACCTTTAAGAATTGGTAGGTAAAATGAATACCTACAGTAACAAATAGAGGAGGTAACGGTGGTAATCTGTGTGATGCAGTGGCCTTGTATCCCAGGACAATAGGGTGAATAACCAGTCACAGGTTCAAAGGCTTGAGTTACGGACATAGGCACCGTGGATAAGCATTTCATGGCGTCTATCTGCATTACGCATGAGCGTTTTACCTTTTCCCACCAAGGTTTTTTTTAATTTTAATTGTATTTTTTTCTGTGTCCAACTCTGGGCAAAGGCTTCAGGGCCTATTCCCAAGTCCCAATAGCCCTCGATGGGGCCCAGTAGTCCTCCTACATCTCCACATGTCACCACTTCGGCGCTAACACCCACCATCCATATTGAATACATGCTAGGGCTGTCTCATACAGGACTTGTGTACTGGTATTAGCAGGGGTACTTTTATGACATGTTGGCTGGTCATCTGGGAGATCAGAAAAGTCTGCTTTTTAAGAAATTCAAATCCTTAAACTGTTCCCTGCCCCAGCCGGGATTTGAACCTTTCAGAACAAAGTAATTCAGGTGTAGTTGATGAAAACCCAAATGTTCTGATTGCCCCTGGATAATTGTTGAAATAGCTACACTTAAATCACTGATTTTGGCTCTTTGAACTAACCACATTTCCCTGGTGACAGTAAGTTTTCTGTGTTTATGTTCTGGCAAGACACATGATACTTACTGCAATGCCTGAAAAGAAAGTCAGGAACAACATGGTGTATGATGGCAATTTGTCAATAAATGTGTTGTCAGAAAAAAGGTTTCGTAACGAAGTTCGTTTGCTTTTTCGGCCATACAAAATACCATTTAATCTTTCTTCCAGTATTCATACTTCAGATCCAAATGCTTTAATGGGTGGCAGTTATGATGCTAACTTCCCTTACAAAATCTTTTGCACGTCAGACCTGCCGCACTGACAAGTTTCCCATTCCTAAGCAGATGATTGCAACAGGTTCCTGAAAGCAAGGCCCATTTGTTGAGAATGGACATTTGGAAAGGATTATTAATGATATAGTATCTGTCATCCTTAACCACAGCTTAGAAATTGACCAAGTTTCTCTCTTAACAGTCAAAAATTACATCAAACAAATTCAGGCTCATACTTCTCGTCACACTTTTTCTTATTTGTAACTGTTTTACTCTTAATGCACTTACCCCTGTACCAACTGCGGTATGGCCATCGAAGCCAAGGGAAAGTCCTTGGCTACTGGGTTGTTCATGACAAAACTAAGTCATTCTGACTGACTGTGGCATTGGCAGCCTGAACTTCCTTAACCCGCCGCATCCCGTTAACGTATGGGTACATCATAACGTTTTGTCACTCTGAGTCCCATCAACGTATCCATACGTTTTGCCCTTGAATTTTGGTAGGCATACGCGGGAGACCTTCTACATGCCGCCAGGCGGTGACACTGCCTTCCCCCATGTGACCCCTCTCCCACTGCGCGCCATTGTCTCACCAACTTACCTGTTAGCACTGTTAGCAGTGACCTGGCCAGTAAAGACATGTCACGCCACAGTACGAAATTCAAGGCAAGAGTGATTCCCCAATCGATGATGATGTGGAGGACATAGATTACATGGTGCCAGAGGAAGAAACAAGCAGAAATGATGAGAAGGTAACATGTGGTACTGTATGTTGATGTGTTCAGTGAGTGAACCAATGCTTATATCGCCTATATTATTGCGTGAAATCCAATATATTTTTGTACTACATATGAATTCGTACCAAATGAACAAATATCTACCTATTCTGAGTGGTTTGCAATAGTTACCACTACCACAGAAAACGCGACAGCTGCAGCGCGGCTCCAGAAGACACAGTAACAGGTGTTTAAAGGGTTACCTGTATACCCCATATCTAAGCTCAGGTGGGCACTTTTTTTGGTATTTTCCAATGTTTTTCATAAAAAGTGGAGGATTTAGCCTTTTTTTTTTATCTGCCGGGATTGGGGGGGGGAGTCACTGACGAAAAATCTGCCAGGATGTTGCGGGTTAATTTATTTTATGAACAAGAATAACTGGTGTGTGTGTGTGTGTGTGTGTGTGGGTGTGTGTGTGTGTGTGTGTGTGTGTGCACGCATTTCACAAAAGATAGGATTCTATTATGATGTTTCCATCACTGATCATCCAGTCTTGTTTTACCCCATCAGGAGCTGTTCATTTTTGCCATATAGGCCTAAAGTGATGGGCGACTAATTACCCATTGACGAGCGGCATAACGTAAGCAATACACCCCAATCAGCCCTCAGATGCAAGCCCCTATTGACTACATCCGGTTGGAGTGCCTTAACTCACTAGACCATCAGGCGTCCATCTGGTTATATGGTTGCAGTCCAGTGTAGTAAGTGGTTCCCTTGGTTACAGGAAACCATTGTATTTGTCACTGTATAGAGTCACCTATATGCTGGACGTTCACATCTACCAAATTTCGATACATCTGCCGACAAGAACCATTATCTTTTTTTTTTTTTTTCTAAAAATTAATTATGATCAATCCTACAGTTCACATCAATACCATGAAATACTATTTTGTTTTTTATATTAAAATTGTTAATGGTAAAATATCATACGAATTTGTAAGGTATGTTTAGCAAGGGCTAAAAAGCGAATACTGCTTTCTTTGATACGAACTACGATTTATCAACCATAGTGCGAGTATCAGTCATACACTTATGGATGTGAAGTACTCAAATTCACTATCAATGATGTCTGCAATTTACATCATATACACACTCAGCTACTAAGAAATATTTTGTACACGTACCAATTACTACCCAAGATGGTATAAGAGTGATGCCACTAATATAATCAATTATATTAAATATCTTCGTCTAATGTCATTTTTCTTACCTACACCGGGAAATCCTGGAATCCCGGGATAACACTGGTTTTTTCCCCGAATCTCGGAATGTTCTGAACCCCCAAGAGGAGATACCCTAGCACCTACACTTCTCAAATCTTTTTTCTTTCTTATTCTATTGTCCTGACACAGCATTCTTTGAGGAGCTGTTTCGATAAAAGGATCTCAGAAAATAGTATGCCTCTGCTGAGCAATGACTTCCTTTTTCCATGACACACTATCCTTCCGAACACTCTTCTACAGCATTTCCCCCTTAAACAATCATCTAAACCGAATCCATTTACATTGATTACCTGAAATTACGATCAAACTTTTCTTTATGTAACGTACAGTACCCAATCTCAGGCACAGACACTCAAAAATTATAAATATAGTTCATATTACCATAAACTTTTGTGCTTCTATCGCTAAGCAACCTTTAACTACTTCATTCCAATGAAGTATTTTTTATATTCAATTACTGATCCTAACAGATGATTTCATTCAGCTTTGGGGAGGTTCTTCAAACGTGAGGAGCTAACTAATGAGTTTATTAACCTCTTCCGTAATACAAATTTGTCCTAAGTTGGAAAAAAAATCTTCTGGTTTTAGAAAGAATACGTTATAATAATACTTTATTGTAATGAAGTGGTCAAATGAATAATATATAGCACGGTCATTGAGTGGCTTCTTGTGCATTGACAGATTAGGCTGGAATGAAGAGTTAGTACCGTCTATTATTGGTGAACCGTAGTACATTGGCAGAAATGGCCAAGAGATGAAGAATAATAATAGGACCACATTCCCGCACCCTGCGTTATCTCTATATAAAACTGGGCTCGATACTTGAATAATGCGCCGACCAACACACTGAATTTATTCTGTGCTCTAATTACAGGAATACGATAAACCTCACTTTCATAAATTCAGCGTAATTAGTTGACGGCTTATTAATAATATGATGTGCCCCAGGTAACCCACGAAATTAATTTGGAACATGAAATTTGATTACAGTCATAGCGTATGCATGGCGGGTGATTTTTGGGAGAGCAGGTTAAATTCACTGACACCATTATATACATTTTTCCCCACAAATCTGTCGGATAATTAACGATGCTGACATGGACATAAAATCTGCATGAAATTTTCAATGGATTGAAAATAGAGTATTGATGTCATATAGGCGGGCATGTGTTGGATAATGTGTGGTAAGGCAGGCTACTGACAACAGGGTTCCATTGTTGCCCACAGCATTATTTGCTGACAAAAATATAATCGCATTATAAAATTTCTTGATACATTGTTCTATGTGTCGTATTCCAAGTGACTCTGGAGATTTCATAATACATCCTCCTTAGCGATTCATTCTGCACGCTTTGCCTCAACATATTCTTGTATGATATTGTTGCAAGCAGTTGACTTAAAAACAATGTAAATCACGTTCGATAGAATGATAAGGTATAGTGGTGAATGCAAAAACAAAATCGCTAAGGGACAGCTACACAGACACTACGAAGCCTCCTAATCCACCCAGAATACAAACTTACACCATCTCACTTTACCGAATACAGGGTAGACCGCCTGTTCTTGAAATCCATACTAGGTAAAGTTAGTAATGCATGAACGCTACCAACATGCTCTTTCAATCTGCAATTTTTTTTCGTTTTTCCTTCTTTCTCTCATTTTTCTCTTTCAGCTTTGTCAGCCACTGAAAAAGGGCTGAACACTGTCGCTGTTCATTTACATTTCAATTTCACCACCGCTCTCTACTTGTGTGTGTGTGTATATATATATATATATATATATATATATATATATATATATATATATATATATATATATATATATATATATATATATATATATATAATGGTAGGTGGGGGCGCCCACCATCCACTCACTCAATGTAATGCTGCTTTAGGTGTCTGCCCTTTCCTCTCTTCCTTCCTTCCTCTTCAGTTTTTATTTCCTTCATTCTTTCCTCTTCCTTTTGCCTATGGGTGACTCTACAGTGAGTGACTTGCCAAATCGTTTCCTGTACACCAGGAAACCATCTACTACGATGCTGGTAACCATATAACCAACTTATGGCGCCTGATGGTTCAGTGAGTAATTGAAGTGCTCCAGTCGGACTGAGCCTGTGTAAGTTTATAATTAACGGGTGGTTGGAGTTTATTCCTCACGTAATGCCACTCAGGGATTAGTGAGGCTGGTCACTCTCATCTTAAATGTCAAGACCAACATGCCTAGCCACGGGCTCCTACGCTCCTCATTGGGCGACATAGGATTGGATGATGGGTTAGAGCGCTCCGCTCTGACCGAAGGGTTGGAGGATCGATTCCACCCAAAGGTCATTGGTAGACATCAAGAAGGGCATCCGGTCATAAAATGCTACACGCTCCAGTCCAAAAGTCCTCTACCTAGGGGCAACGCCTTAGCCCTTCGGGGATACCTGGCGTAAAACCAAATAATTTTATTTTTTTTATATATATATATATATATATATATATATATATATATATATATATATATATATATATATATATATATATATATATATATATATATATATATATTCGATAGGTTGGAATATGAAGACAGTATACAGAATAATATTCAAGAAACCTTAACAGTAATTAACAAGCTTGAGGCAGATAGTTACAGCGGCCGGATGCACCAGGTTTTTGTGGGTATTGATTACTTTGGCCCGATCCTGTAACTTTAGATCTGATAATTACAATCGCTGGATGAGATAAATGGCCAATTAGCGTTTTTCCTGCATCACAATTAAGACAGATGGTTAGGGAGGGAGAGCCACCACACACACCACCACCGTCACCACTCACCACCATCGCCACTCACACCATCACCACACACACACACACACACACACACACACACACACACACACACACACACACACACACACTACCACTGTCACCACTCACCACATCACTCCCACCACCGCCATTCACATCATCGCCAAACCAGATCACACATCACCAATGGCACCATCATCGCCACCACCGTCGTTACCCCTCATACTATTCCCATTCACACCTCAACCACAGCCGCCATTCGACGGTGGCTGAACTGGCAAAGAGGTGGCCTGCAGTCCTGACGGATCCAGCTCCGAATCCGGGCTGGGACAGGGAACCGTTTGAGGATCGGAATTCCACTGTAGCAGACTTTACTGATTTACCAAAAGGCTGACCGACATGTAGTAAAAATACCCCCATTAATACCAATACACCAGACTTGTATGAGAGAGTCCTAGCATGTATTCGCCGAAGAGGCGACATGTGGAGGCGTATGGTGTGTGGGAGAAACAAGGTCTTGAGAACGGACTGCGAAGCCTGTGCCAAGAGTTGGAAAGAAACAAACAAAAAAAAGGTTGCCAGTTACACCATCGCCAACCGTTCACACACTCAATTCATCACCAAACACAGTACCACCATTGCCTTTCATACCATCAACACCATTCACACTACTCTTATTCGTATCACCACCCATCAGATCACCACCACTCAAACTACTCTCATTCGTATCACCACCCAATCAGATCACCACCACTCAAACTACGCTCATTCGTATCACCACCCATCAGATCACCACCCCTCACACCATCACAACTACGCCACCACCACTCACACTACCACCACCACACCACCACCACCACACCACCACCACTTCATCATCACCACAAACCACCAACACCTCTCACACCACAACTCCATCATCACCACCAATCACAATCCACCAATCACACAACCACCACTCACCACCACCACTCATCACTATCAACACTGAAATCACCACCAGCACCACCACTCCACTATCATCACCACTCCCTCGCCATAACCTCTCCATCACCACCATTACCATCATCATCACTCACACCACCAACACAGAATAACTCACACGACTACCACACACACCACCACCATCAGTCATACCACCACCACAACCATCACTCACACAACGACCACCAAACACAATATCCACTCACGCTATCACCACTCCTCACACCATCACCAAATACAATATCCACTCACACTTCTACCACCCATTCCCACTCCCAACACTCTATTAGCCAGTGTAAAATAAGATAGTCATCAGTCGCCCTTAAAAAGTCAAAACAAAAACTATGCACAATCTTATCGTTATAAGCAAATACTTTTGTTAGATCGTGGTTCTGTCCTTCCATGTCTGGTTTGAAATAAGAAAAGCAGATGAATGTTGCACCAGATTTTATGGTAATCTACACAAATGGAAGACTATAAATATGAAGCCGAAATACCATATTCCAATGCTAGTAAAACTATATACACTCCGGGACAAACTAGCTGTGTACTATTTTGGCCGCAAGCTGGTCGGGAATTATGAAAACCGATCGTGAGTATTTATGCAGAAGTGAATAATTCAACAGGATGATAGTTGCTATGAATTGGTTGTAGCAGTGCGGAGGCTTACTGGCCCGTGCACAGTGGCCGTCAGTACCAGTTTTACTGCGTGCATGAGTGCAGGGTAATATGTTCAGTTGGTTCTCTCTCTCTCTCTCTCTCTCTCTCTCACACACACACACACACACACACACACACACACACACCCCTGCTCGCGCGCGCAGAGTAGGTACGCAAGGACATAATTATACGAATGTATACAGACATATACAAGTTTATATGTACTGTAGCACCACGTACTCTAAAGGCATGCACAGGCACACAAACACATGCACACCCAACACACCCAGCACGCATACATTTACATACACCCATTCACAAAAACACAAACGTGCATCCACTCACTCACAGTGCATTGTCTGCTTTTGTCTGATTTTACATAACACGAGATGAACAGCAATGAGTTTTGAAGTGTGTGTGTGTGTGTGTGTGTGTGTGTGTGTGTGTGTGTGTGTGTGTGTGTGTAAAGTCACCCATATTCAGTCATCAGGATTTTGACATCCCGTTATTTTCTTGCATTAATGAGTGCAATATCAAAACTGGAAGGAAAGGTATATAAAACCCACGCAACAAGAGCAATTTCCTCCCGCTAGCCACAAACAAAAAACTCTTCCCTAAAACTGCGAAATCAAAGCCAGCTGCAAAATCCTCATGCATCATCACACAGGGACAGAGAAAACAGGACCCAAAACCAAAGTGAAAACCAGAGTAACAGAAGTGCAATAAAAACAGCACTGATATATACCGCCCCTACACACACACACACACACACACACACACACACACACACACACACACTGAGATAGCTGAAAAAAACACATACACCTGCACGTTGTCTGAATGCTAAAAAAAAAAGGGGGGGGGAAGGGAGGGAGATCAAAAACCCTGTAAACCCATGTTAAGCAATGAAAAGCGTCATTTAATTTTATTTAGCTTACTTTAGTGTTACTGAAAAAAGACAGGATTATGTGTCCACCCTGGGTACGACCTTCCTGACATTCGTGTGTTGACAATATCAGAAGGTAGGAAGAGTCGATGTACGGTTACAGTCAATAATTCCTTTACACCAATGGACCTTGTACAAAAAGGAAAATGAAATGTTGCTGATCTAATCGCTAGTAATAAAGCAGGTTGGTCTCTCGCTTCATAATCTCGAAGTTTCAGAAATGTAAAGGAATTTACGACTGGGCTTGTGTAGCGCATTTTTTTTTTTTTTTTCCCTCGGTGGGTAAAAAGGAGGAGAGTGTTTGGGCGCGGTTAGGGTCAGCTTTAAAGGGCAGGGGATCGAGGGTAATTAGATGAGGGGTAGGTGGTTCCGTTCCTTCTCCCACCCCCCTCACACTCTCTCTCTCTCTCTCTCTCTCTCTCTCTCTCTCTCTCTCTCTTGGCACTCTTTCGTATTTCTCTTCTGTTATACAATCATATGGCTTCTTTCCACGAGATTTTTCCTTTCCCTTGTCTCCCCAACGCTTTTCTATGAGACTATCCACACTTCTTGATGATTCAGCTGAGTTTTTCATTTCAGTCCCGTAATTCTTTTCTTCCTCTGGTTTCCCTCTCTAATCTCATGCTTTGGGTCGCTCCCCTCAACTTCTCACAACCTCCCTAATCGGTCTCCCCCTCTCCCACTCTTCCACGTATATCTTATCGTCTTATACTCTCGTGTCTTCTCTGATCTCCTGCCCGTACTTGGCTATCCCACTGCCCGTACTTGGCAGTGTACCCACTGCTTTTGTCACGTCACCCTGCCTTTACTCTCTCCCTCACATCCTCCAGTTTCCCTCACCACTGACTTCTTTACCTGTTTGTATATTTGTACATAATGCTTTTCATAAATGATCTACTTCGCTGGACTGCATTAAAGATTCCTGGAACAAATGCTGTGTTATAGTTGTCTGAGAATATCGATAGTGAACCACATACATCAGTGATAATAAACATGGAAAATATGCAGACTGGTCTCGGGGAATGATTGTGGGAAGAAGAGTGGATGTTAGGTATATTCGTTCTCTTGTACTCGAACAATGCGAAAAGGAAAAAAAGTGTTTGGCATTCATACGGATGATAGCAATATTATGGGAAATAATTTATGTACGATACTTATATATAAAGAGAAGCAGAAAACCAAGGAAATAGTCGGGGAGGAGCAAGTGGGTTTTAGTAGGGAAGGGTATGCGTAGATCAGATTTTCTCTCCAAGAAGTATAATAGAATTCGTTCATGGGATGAAACCTTCATGGATCTGAAGACACTATGTGACTGATTGGACAGACGTGAAATGACAATCGTGCAGAGAATATACGGAGTAGATGAGGGATTATTATATGCCGTTAAGAACATTAATTATATGAGCATACAAGAGCGACAGTGGGAAAAGTGAACTAAAAGAGTTCCTTGATTTGAATGGTGGACTGACACCAGGATGTGATATGAGGGTAACGGTGGTATAACCAGAAGCATACTCTACTCGCAAGAAAGATGTCCCGAGATAAAATCCTGGGCCGACCACTGGATTTTTAGTAGAGTCACATTCGCGCCAGCCTGTTCGTACCTAGAACCAAAAAGGGAAATTGAATGTAATCGACAAGGCGGGTCGTAGTCTGAGAAAATCGGTACAGTCACATATCACACACAAACAACATACAACACATGCAACCCACCTCTTCCCTATACACCCATTCCCAACTCAACCTAAGCTATCGTGGGAAGGTTTACTGGTTGTAGCCCCCCGTAATGAAGAGATCCAGACCTGTAGTGAACTATAAAGCATCTCTCTCTCTCTCTCTCTCTCTCTCTCTCTCTCTCTCTCTCTCTCTCTCTGCATCTAAATAATAAAGTCTAGCTGCGTATGAGTTTCTGGTTGTGCGTTTGTTCGTTTCTCTCAGGAGAACTGTAACAGATATCAACTTAACTCCTTTTCATTAGGTCGGCTAAGTCCACGGAGTGCTAGAAAAATACGAAACAAAAATTTTGGCGATCGCGTGTGACACGACGGCACGAAATTGTCGGAAATCGCGACACACAAAAATATGCGAAAAAAAAAAAATCGAGTTTTTGGTCAGAATTGGCCATTGTGGCCTCAGTAACGGTATGGAAACAGAGATAATGGTATATGCAAATATATTGTGATTGAAAGGCTATTACTTAGTACCCTAAATTCTTGTGGCCAAGCACTCGTTTC
>NC_136979.1:31212465-31267465 GCF_032717465.1 Coenobita brevimanus
AATGTATGACTGGATGATGGAATGATGGATATAAATAGAGAGAGAGAGAGAGAGAGAGAGAGAGGTGTGTGTGTGTGTGTGTGTGTGTGTGTGTGTGTGTGTGTGTGTGTGTGTGTGTGTGTGTGTGTGTGTGTGTGTGTGTGTGTGTGTGTGTGTGTGTGTATTTGTTTTATGCAATTTCAATATTCAATTCCCTTTTCTTCCTTAATATAAATCTTCTAATATTGGGTCTTCTTCCTTTTCTGTGAGTAAAAATGTGCAACGACCACTCCCTTGCTTGTCCAAGCATATCATTACGTACTGATGACTGGGAAAATCACAGTGATGTGAATATCAAAGGAAAAAGAAATACACAATAGTAGACAAAAATATAATTTCCTGCAGAGTTCCGAAAAACTCCGTTGCCAAATATGAATCGTAATTCAGGGTTGGATAAGTCATGCTTATAGTACTTTATCGAAGGTTTCCTTTAACTCGGTAGTCTCCATGTTTGTTAGGAGGTGGTGGCTTTGAATCTACCCTGGTACTCCGTTCCCCTGGCACTCGGCTTCCGTACCCTCCACTACTCTTGGCACTTTGCTTCTCAGATCCTCCTCTAATGAGCAGCCCTTTCCCCCAGTCGTCCCTCCAGCCTCCTTACATCCCCCTCCCCCCTCTTTTTCCTCTCATCACCCTAACTTTTATCACTCTCAATCTCGCCATCAAACGCCCCTCATTATCCTGCTCCTCCTCTCACTATCACCGCTCCAAAAAGTGCCTCCCTCCTTTTAATCTCCTCTCTTGCAACTCCTCCATGTCTGTTTTTGCTTGCATGTCTTTAGTCAGGTCATCGAGTTAATTTGGTTCTCGCTGTTGATTGTCACTGATGTCGATTCATTTATAACGATATTTTGTGTCAATGACCTGATAATTGTTTTGCAGTGCATGAGTAAATTGCCATTCAAATCATAAATTCACTTCATCTTAAAGATGTACAAATATGAAGAGAGTAAAGCTTTAAAAATACACTGATAAGAGATTGGTTGTTTGTAAATTTCCTTGCTGAATTCTCGCCTTATGTCATCTTGGGGCTTAACTGCCTCTACTTCTGATCACTTCATATTATTGTCCCTTGATTCCATTATTTTTCCTCTCCATTGCATTTCTTTCCCCCTTTCCTTCCACTTATCATTGTTACATTTTTGTGTGCTCTACTTTGGTTTCTCTCCACTCTGTTTTCTCTCGTCCCAGTTTTAATATCTGCCATTTCCTCTTCTTATGCTTCCTGGCGCTTGCACGACTTGCTGTTATCCTCCGGCCCCTCACGCCTCGGTCGAGAGATGCTTCCGTCGCTGCTTCAGGAGGGGACTTTTAAAGGACGGAACAAAGGTTCCTGACTACACTAGCGCTCTTCACTGTCCTCCTGCACTCCCCTCCCCTTCTTCACTCCTCTCTCTCACTTGGCGACACCACTTCCAGGGTACTTAGTATTCATATTACCTCTCTCATTCTCACTGTCTACCTCTTAAGTTTATTGTTCCTCCTCTCCTTGACAAAGTGTTCATAATGTCGCACATTTAAAGAGATTTTAATCCATTCGTAAATTTTTATTATGGGGGGAAAGGAATTATAGTTTCACAGTGTCTAGAGTCTAAGCAAAGTAAGATGTTAATCATACTTGGCTTATGGTCTTGGGATCCCTTGTTTATTAAACACGTGTAGGAGTATTTGATTCAGATTAAAACTGCAAAGGATATAGTCCTTTAATAAATGAGTGAAACACACGAAGATTTCAGCCTAGCACACTCCATACGATTTTAAATAAAATTTAAGAAATCTCCAACACAAAGCTTTATGCAAAGGGGTATTTCAACACACAACAGCATACAAAGAATTATACCTCTCTCTCTCTCTCTCTCTCTCTCTCTCTCTCTCTCTCTCTCTCTCTCTCTCTCACAAATAATTTATCATGCGGTTGATAGGGAGGAAAGACGGCTAGACATATAGAAATATAAATAGTAAGATACTTATATATATATATATATATATATATATATATATATATATATATATATATATATATATATATATACAAAAACGGGGATTAAATGAAACCGAGATTAACCCCACAGCTTCAGGAGCTGTAATCACCAACAGAAAACCTGCATTTTGTTTCCAATCAACTGAAGTCAGGCGAGTATTACATCTACCATGATGATACAGAGGGGAGAAGGGAGTTTTACAGCGTCCATTAACAAGGGTGTGTGCTGCCGCTGCCCCCGAGGCCTGACAACAGCTGCGGCTCGTCCCCCTCCCAGCAACCAACACGACGAATTCAATTACTGGCGGACCCTCATCAGCCGCAGTGGATGTGTTGTCACTCGCCTCTCTCCTGCGGCAGTTGTTGATAACTGCCATCATATCGCCCTCACCACACACACACACACACACACACACACACACACACACACACACACACACACACACACACACACACACACACACACACTTTACTGCCCACTCCAACCCTCTCTCCACCCAGATCTTAAATCCTCCAACTCTTGCTCACTCCTGTGGACATTTCTTCTCCCATATGTGAAACATTTGAACGTAAAAGTTTCCATGTTCAACTTTAATGCTATTTTCGTTGGCAGTTCAGGGAGCGGTAAAAGAGTACTGCATTAACTCGTTTTGTTTTCTGTTTCCAAATGTGTATTACAAAAATTCTGTCATAAAACCTGAGAACTCTTGGTACTTCTCCAATGGACACATGTAATCCGTGAATCCGTGTAAATGATTTTTATGAAAGCTCTTCACAATTTCTAGTCCCTACGTCTTAACATCTGCTGAGTACAGGCAACTGTCAGTAACACTGTCGTACTGCAATTTGTACAAATATTAACGATTTCTCTTTTCAAAAAATCTGTAAAAAAGCATTGTCTCTGCTAGTACTGTTCACACCAGTCTACGTCGCAGTCTCCAGCAAAGCTTCCTTGTACGCCTAAAATCTGATGACCACTACACCTGTATGCTACTGGAAGGATACAGCGAGGTCAGGGTTAGAAACGAAAGGAAACAAATGAGGGAATGGTTCCTTTCTTCCTCATACTGACTAGGTAGTCACGGAGAACCTCTTCCCATTTGATAGGCCCCTTCCTTCCCTCCTTCCTGACTTCGCTGGTCATTTATTTAACACTGATGCTCAGGGTTGTGAATCCACATAAAAGTGAGGGGGATGCGTAAATCAGAGAAAGACACATAAGGCAAAAGCTTCTGCTTCTAAAGGTTTCAACACACTCACCCGCGGAAGTGCGAGTAGGTTATGTGTTTGGTCCGATTTGTCTGTCCGTCTGCACTTCCGTCTGTTGGCAAAACTCTAGAAAATTATTATTGGATGGGACTGCTCCAATTCTGAATAATAATTGAAGACCATCACAAGAACAGGCGATCCTTTTTTTTACCCAGAGTTTTGATCCCCTTTACCCAAACTGAGTGGAAGTGTTGAGAGACAGGAAAAGATTGTGTTTCGATTCTGAGAACAACTGACCAGAGATAAAGATCACATGGCAGGTCAAAAGTTTCGACCTTTAACTCAAATGATTTTTACTTCAGTTGGACTAAGCTTTATGGAACGGTTAGCCATGGATGAACTGATTATTTCCAAAACAATAGATCAAAGACCAGTGTCACAAAGCAAGGTCAACTTTAACTCTTTTGATCTGATGTGGACCAAATTTGGTGGATTAGTTAACGGTCAGCATTTCGATTCTGAGAGGAATTAATCAGAGGTCAAGGGTACAGGGCAGGGTCAAGTATTTGGCCTTAAACTGTTGGTCGTGAGTGCTGCACTCCCTGAGCGCTCCATTATGCTTCACATGAGTTACAGATCCAAGAAAATCAATGTATTTGAATCTAAGAATTAAATATGGGATATGTCACGAAAATGTTTGTAAATGTAAACGATCCATTTTAGAATTACATTTCCGGAACCAAACCTTTGACCTTCTCTGTTACCTTAACCTTTAACAGACTGTTCTCAGACTCGATCCTTTTCTGATCCTAAATCCTTCCATCAAATGTGGTCCAAACTGAATAAAAAATGTTCAAGTTGGTCTTACCCTTTGACCTTGACTTTTGATCAATTGTTCCAAAAACAGAAGCACTTCATCCTTTGCCTATCTGCAAACCTTTCACCATGCTTCACTCAGACTGAATAAAAAGTATTTGAGATGATTGGCACACCTTCAATCTCCTCCCGTGCATGCACAAACTTAGTGCATGTGACACCGGGACCTGGGATGGACACCTACTGTCTCCAGACCATGACCCCCAAAGTTGTGATTTGTTCACATACCACCTCCATCAGCACATTTTACCGCCATGTATAGAATACAAATGCTGGAACAGGTGCATTCTTTTATTCCACCAGAATAATTTTACATTTCTAGGTCTACCTGCACACAAGACTGACTCTGGCTACTCCCCGTAGGAGTCATCGCCACCAATCCATTTTCCTCCATGGAACTACTTTCCCCTTTGGACCTATTTTCCCTCTTTGACCGGCTTTCCCTCTTGAACCCATTTTCTCCCTTGGTCCTATTTTCCCTCTGGACCCATTCTCCTCCATGGATGCATTTTCCCCATAATCCAATTTTCCCTCATGAACCTATTTTTTTTTTTTTTTTTTTTTTCACACTGACTGCATTCACCAAGGACCTGTTTCATTCCTATGGACCCATTTTTCCCTTGAATTTTGTCCTCATGAAACTCTTTTCCCAGTGAACCTGTGTTCCTCGTTGGACCTATTTTTCTTCAGTGAATCCATTTTCCTTAGAATGACCTATGTTCCCCATGGATGTACTGTATTTTCCTATGGTTCTAGTTTCCATCAATGGGTTTAGCTTCTCCATGGATCTATTTTCCTCCATAGACCTATTTCCTTCCCATGGGGGACACACCAAATCCCCACATGGGCCCATTTTTTCACACTGACCTATTTCCTCCGAGAACTTTTTTACCCTTGAGATCGTTTTCTATTTGGGGCCATTTCCCTCAAGGACGTGTCTCCCGTGGACCTTCTTTCCTACACGAACCATTTCCAACCATGAACTAAATCCTGATTGGGTCTGATTACACGGATCTATCCAGCTACCCTCCCACTCACCCACATACCTACCCACTCACCTGGTACAGTAAGTCCGTCTCCTGCTTTGTCCTCTGGGAAGTCATAGATCCACCCACCCATGCAAAAAAAAAAAAAAAAGAAAAAAAAAAAAGAAAGAAAAGGAAGAAAAGGTAAGAATAAAAATTAAAAGCCCATTCATCCACCCCACCCCACTCACGTGCCCTAGAGACCTTATTAAAAACCCTATAATCTCCATTTTGGATCTCTTGGGGGTATGGCATCGCATCCACGTATGCCAAAAGTCGCCAGAATTAACTAAAAATAATAATTGGACATTTATCTTCATCATTACATCTCATGGACGTACTCTCCTAAATCTGTCTGTATTGATTATAAAATTTATAATATAACCTATATGTTGTGTTGCTTTTCATAACGTATCGAAATAGAGTGTGTAATTAATTTTATTCACATCGAAAAAGAAAGTATGTTTTCACCCTTGTTTGTTTGTCTGTTTTCAGGATGTCTCAAAAACTAAAAGAGAGAATTGGTCCAAATTTGGTGGGTAGGTACCCCATGTCCCAGAGAACAATCGATTAACTTTTCGGACCGATCTGGATAGTATTACAGATTCTGGATCCGGAAAGCACTTTCTGCGAAATCGTAATCAGTGATGAGAAAACATAACCCATGATGAGTGGTTTGGAAATTACGTTGCCCTTGTCGGAGAGAAGCGCTTCACTGAGTGGCCCTATAGTTCCAATTTTCCTTATTTCACGATGAGACGAACTAAGTTTCCTTTAATTGTCTTTGATTTTTTTTCCATACCCGCATGCAGAGCATTAAACACAGACTTGCTCGTAGAGTCTGGATATGGAAAAATTAATATAAGAAGTCAGTAACTAAGCCATTATAGTCATGTGGCAACTACATTCTACAGTGGTGAGCGATTAATGTGAGACTTTGTAAATTTCATCTGCTACCTGGCTGGGGAGCCTAACCCGGATCTGGATCGAAACAGTAATTAAACTATCGTGAATAGTATATACAAGTATGGTTGGGTAAACTCATGAGTTTGGTAGAACCATAGACAATTAGTCGCTAAAATATTCGTCGATAAAAAAAGTATCACTTATATGAATGAATACTTATGACTGTACCTGTAGGCTAATGCACATACGCGAGTCTCCGCAATAAATTTATGAAATACTAAATAGCAGATAATGCATGAACGTCAGTACAATGAATGATGATAATAATGAATAACAGTCAGGTCTTAATGTATGCAAGTGACCAGCTAGTGCTCAATAAATCATATAAAGGTAATTCAGTGTGGCGACGTGAAGGTCCGTAGTATGAGTAGTGAGTCTACGATCGTAACTCATAAAAATATAGGAATTAAAAAGCTCATTCATAATAGTTATAAGTGTTCTAAGTAATATTTAAGTAATTTCAATTATATACCATTATTATATATCGTAGTGGTAGTTGACGGCGAACATCACCCACTCACTTGATGTAGTGCTGCCTACTTTTTCCTTCCCCTTTCTCATTCTTTCTGTGTCTGTCCTCTCTTCCTACTTCTCCCTTTCCTTCCTGTCACTTTTAATTACTCTTCTCTCCACTTCAGGTGGGTCTTCACTGAGAGACAGTAGAAGGGTTTCCTGTAACCCAGGAAACTGTTTACAACGATGGGTGGTAACCATGAAGTCAGATCACGGGGTGATGTGGAGCCTGATACTGTGCCCCTACTAACTGGGTGGAGAAAGACAAATGCGGACCCCATCGAGGAACCAAACCTCCACATTTTTCACCGCGTCCCGCTGTGACCAGTTGCTGTCAGCGGCAAAGGAGCATCGGCCCACTGTACAGGACAACCCAGTAGGGGCGGTTGCTTGCCTATTGTTCATGGTCTGCTCAGTCAGACAGAATGGGGTTGATGAACAGCAACAATAACAACTAAATCTCGCAGTTCGACACGTGAGTAAAAACAATCCGTATCTTGTACAAACATGGTAAACATGTGGACCGCATGTGACAGACACACCATGGCGTTCATTTCATCAGCCAGTCAAAAACCAGCACTGTCGCGTCTCTTACTGACTGTAGGGTCTCTAACTGCCCTATTCACCCGCTCCCACCTCTCACCCACTCACCCCACAGCCAGGGCCGCATAAACCTAGTTGGAGGCCCAAGGTTAAACTAGAAATGGGGCCCCCTAACCATGCAGGGTAGAGGGGGCCCCATATAAAGATTGAAATGACCATTACTGGATCTTGGATGATGCCAGTTGCAGTAATATTCTTTAGTTATCCATTAATATAACCTTTTTTTAATTCATTTTCTAATAAAGAGGTGCTCCTTCACGGATGGAGGCCCTAGGCTGCAGCCTAGTCAGCCTAGTGGTTATCCGCCCCTGACTATCATTAGATTTTGTATGAAGCCAACTGCTGAATTGTTCATTGTTTTTCTACTTACTGCATTTTTTTTAAACAAAAAAATGGGAGCCCGCCCAAGGGTGGGCGCCCAAGGAAAGTGCCAACCGTGCTCGTTGGGTAATCTGGCACAGTACAAGGCATTCATTCACCCATCCACCCCACACCACCCACTCACCCCCAACCACTTCGCGCACCACATCCACCCTCCTCACCCACTTCACCCCTCCACCAGCCTTGTCAACCCATCCTTTCCACCCTCCTACCCCTCCCATCCGCCTGCCCACCCATCCTCCCACCAACCTGTACACCAGGTCACAAAATTTTGACCACTACAAGATTACACACACACACACACACACAAGGGAGAGGCGAAGCTACTTTTACTGTACATATTTTTCAAAAAAATTATAACTGAAGTTTAAAGTTCATCATTTGATCCATACTAGGAACCAATTTTTCTTTTTCTTTCTACTTCCTCCGGAATATAATCATCTTTATCTCCATGAAATTTGTATGGCGCTTTATAATTCAACATTAACAACATGACCATTCCTTTGTTTTGGTCCTACTTTGGTATTTTATTCTGAGAGAAGTGCTGAAGAGGTACACATTCATAGAGTTAGTGGCACTCATAAAACCGGGAATTTCTGCTGCTTTGTCATGCAAACGTCCCTCAACTGCATCCCTATTTCCAGAAAAGATAATGGACTAAAGAAGAAGGGTGGCATGAGCCTGCCGCTCATAGTATTCACGCTTCAAATGTGTTTGGGACCATAACGTCAATAATAGCATTTTGGCAGGAGCGAAAACAGGTTTTCAACTGAAGAATATCCCAGGCAGAGAAGAAAATGGGTTTCCATAAAGCTGCTGTTTTAGACGCCGGAAAGGACCGCCTTCCACAGTGGCATCGACGGGCCTAGATGAAGAACTTGCCCAGAAGAAGAGACTCATAGCAAAGATTTCAGGAAGGCCTGAAAATGGCCCCCATGCATATCCCCCCCCCCCTACAGGGGATGATTATGGACTGACATATCGGCCCAAAGCCAGGGAATCATTCTCCCGTTTTTTCCCCCTTACTGCCTTATCATATTCTGGCCTGCCAATCCCTCTTACTCCTCGTAGCCGGAGAGACTGAGCTCAACCCTGGTTTACACAGAAACTTATGCCGCAAATACAACAAGAAATCTCACACAGTCAGAGGCAGGTCGAGTGCACCCTCCGTAAAAGGTCGTTGCATCTCATGTGCTCAGGCCTGCCATCACCCAATCATCACACCACACAATGGACATGTGGTTGCTGCAGTGCACACATAGCCAACATCCAGTACAATTAACAAAGCAAAAGATAGTACATAGGCAGAAACAAGAGACAAACAATATCTATCATACAGTTAAACATCAGAGGGATCAAGAAAATGATCCCAGGGCCACACAGTTTTTTTTTTTTCGCGCGCGCGCACACACACGCACACACACACACACACACACACACACACACACACACACACACACACACACACACACACACACACACACACACGGCATTGAAATAAAATTGATACAAGAAACTAAACTCACAAACAGGTCCAACACCACATTTCACCAAATACTCTGCGGTTAGACAAAACAAAAGAAATATGGGAAGGAAGTAGCCTCATCGCCGTCGTACAAAATAGACACCTCTTTCACATGCAATACACAATAAACACAATACGTAATCAAAGACAACATTATAAAAATAATATCAATACATGCCATAAATACACAATGAGACACGCATCACCGTCACCATCTGTTGTGAGTGGAGGTATTTTGTAAATTTGTATTAATTTTTATTCTCTCTTCTCTGTAACATTTCATTTAGGTGATTGTTTTTTAAGATATGTAATTTGTTTTCAGTTTGTATGATACAGCATTTAGAGTGCTACGTAATGTAAAAACGCTCTGGAATATTTTGAATCTTTCTGACATAGAAAACTGCTGTTGCTAGGAATATATACTAGAACATTCCAGTATCGAGAAAGGTTATGAATGGATGGGGGAAAGAATAGAGGATTTTCAGTTTAGTTTCACTTGTGGCCTTGCGAAGTTAGTGTAGCTCCAGTACTTCTGAAATAAGTGAAGTGTAGTGGCAAGCATACACTCTAATTACTTGGAAAATAAAGACAAAGAACGTGAGAACCCTGTGTTATTACGGCGCCTGAGTTGATCTGTTGTAAACGGAGAGGCTGGCCCTACAAAGAACAATTCACTGGACAACGTCCTTCCTATACTGAGCTACTGCAGTTGGAGTCTGTGGCAATGTGAGATGTGGATGTAACAAGTGGTGTCGGCAGTTGGGATCGAAAAGTGCTGCCGTGAGTCAAATCTTCGACATGGAACCAGAAGGTGCACAGACAAGAAGCCAAGTTAAGCAGAAGATGTCTCTGGCTGCAATCATGAAGTTTAAGCAAGCACAAAGTGAACAACTACGAGCACAAATTGAAGGGCAAAAAGAACTCATGAAAGAACTCAGAGAACAACTACAAGCACAAAGTGAAGGACAGAAAGCGTTCACTGAACAACTACAAGCACAAAGCAAAGAAGAGAAAGAATGATATGAATGACTTCACGAGGCATTACAGGAGCAAAAGAAGGAGCTGCAACTGAGGATGCAGGGACAGGTAGATGTTTTCATGGGGGAAATGAAGGAAAAACAACATTAGTTGAAGGAGGAAGTATACGCTGAGCTACAGCAGCAGAAGCGTGAGATGAGCAATAATGTGATATAGTGTAAACAGTATGTAGACGACCAGCTGAAGATAATTAGCAAGAGAATTCTGATGGAGTGCAGACAGGATGTAGACGACCAGTTAAAGATAATTAGTGGGAAAATTGAGGCTGAGGAGAAATCTTGCACTGCTGAGCCTCAGGTTAGTGTACAGGGAGCATGTGAAGAAAATGGATTGAATATTGTGAATCTTGATGCATCCCATGCTTCTAAAGGTAGTATTACAGGGTTGAGTAATCAGAATGTAGAAGTTTTGAGTCCTAGACTTAATTATAATCCCTCAGATTTTAGACCCCAAACCCGGGAAATGCATGGCTGTAATGAAGGTCCAATTAAAATGAATCCTTAGGAATTTGATGGTATCTTGGGGAGCCTATTGTGTGCAGTTTGAGTTACTTGCTAATCAGAATGGTTGGGATGATAGGTACAGGGCAGTACAGCTTGCTAAAAGCCTCAAGGGTGCCGCAGTGGAGATTCGTTGTCAGATGTCACTGGAGGAGAGGAACAGTTATCAGTCCCTAGCAGAAGTGCTGGAGCTAAGATACGGGACTATGTACCTGACTGAGGTTTATAGAGCAAGATTCCGGACTCGTGTACGGGCTCCAGGCGATTCCCTCCAGCAGCTTGCCCAGGACCTGGACAGTATGGCACACAAGGCATATCCTGGAGCAGCACCTAACATATTAGCTGTTCTTCTGAGGGACCAGCTCATTGATGCTCTTGACAGTTCAGAGTTGAAGCAGGCACAACTAAGGATCACGCAAGAAACACTAGCCAGGGCTCTGGAATTTAAGTCCTATGTCAGGTCCAGTATGTCCAGTTTCCAGGCAGGTCGAAGTGTAGGATTCATGGCAAGAAAGGGGCAGGTATGTAAAGTGGAGAAATTTAATGGAGGTTGCTGTGTTGTGAAAAGCCAGGACATAGGAAAGGGGACTGCTACAAGTAGAAGAGGGAATAGAAGAAGGTCGGAGTAGGTTGCTCGTTCTGTGGGAAGCTAGGACATAAGGAGGATTGTTACAAATGGAAAAAAGAGCAAAAACAGAACAGTGCAAGGAAATCTATGAATGCAACAAAAGGGTCCTGGGCATGGTGAGGTAGAACACTTCAGCTCTGATTGTCTAAAAAAGAAAAAGAAGAATACGAAGAAAGGTGCAGAAAACAAGAAAGAAGTAAGTAAATTCGCAAAGGCTGGTGTCAAGGGGTAATAACCAGATGATTTTTTCCTAAGTAGTCCCACCACCGAGAAAATGCAAGAGAACTGCAGTGTGCAAGTAAACGGAAGAATAGACGGCAAGAGATGTTACCTGGTGATTGATTCAGCCTCAAAGCAGACTTTTGTGAGGCTTGATATGTTACGTCATCGCTATCTGCCTGACTTGTCAGAACAACCGTATGGCATAACTGGGCACTGCACAGAACTGTGGAGATACTTGGATGTCCAGACTGAAGTGGCAAGGCAAGAGACCATGCTTCCAGTCTACGTGGCGAAGATGGTGGATCCTTGCCTTCATGGGGTGGACTATCTGATATCCATGGGATGTGAGCTGGACTTCTGCTCCATGAAGCACAGAGTCCGAGAAAAGTCACTTCCCATCACGGCAGTGAGACATCCCAGTTCTGGTGATGAGGTGAAAGCCCTCTGAATTATGGTGATACCCCCAAGATCAGAACCATCACTCCAGTGCAAAGTCAGTGGCTATTCTGACAACTGTTTAGGGGTGGTGGAGCCTGATGGATGGTGCAAGACCAAGGTTGGAGTGATGGTGGGGAGGACTTCGGTGGAAACAGGTGCAGGTGAAGTGCCAGCTGTTGTGGCCAGTTTCTCCAGTGAGACACAGAAGATCAACGAGGGAGAAATTGTAGGACTATGCCAGGCAGTGGACCCTGAGTGGCAGTGGAAGGCCTGTTAACCTGCAGCGTCCCGACAACGTATGGGAACGTCGCAACTCTTTTTCATGCTCAATCCTTACAACGTACAGGTACATTCTGCAATTGCCAGGTCCATCATTTGCACATTTTTCAAGTTTCGCAGGTGATTTTTGGTAGGCATATGTGGGAGATCTTCCTCTACCAGCCGCCAGGCGACGACACTGCCTGACCCTGCGTGACCCCCACATGCCATTGTCTCGGCAACTCACTTGTTAGCAAGTGTGCTTGTGATACACGATGCTCACTATAATAGTGAGGCCTGTAAATATGTGATAACATATTCCTTTTGTGATGTGCAAAAACACAATTTGGTGGCATCTGGAGTATGGCAATTAGCTGTCTGAAGGTAAAAACGAGCACAAAGGAATACAGAAGAAAGCAAACAGCAACAGACCTGTTGGTCCTTTTGTGGATGTTTGGTATAGGGAAGGTTATAACTAAAAAAACTTTTCTATCAATTAAAGACAAGGGTAGAAAAGCAGGAGGGCTCCCCCCCCTTCACCCAACAAACCCTCCAGCCGACCCCTGCAGGAAAGCACAAAAAACTGTCATGGAGATTATAGGAGAAAGTGAAAGGAAATCTCATTCTACACTCTCTACCTGAAAAGGAAAGTAACATATGCGACAATAATATTTATTAATATTGTTCTGTGAGTTGTATCATTCGGGTTCTAAAAATAAAAAAAAGTCTATATATACAAAATGTATTATTCAGGAGTAAACATACTAAGATAAGAGTTAGAAAACAGATACCTATTCAAGTGACCTTTAAAGGTTAGTACTGTGTTACAGTTTACTAAAATGGATGGCAATTTGTTCCATATATTTACAACTCTATTAAAGAAGAAATGCTTAGCTTCATGCGACTGCAATCGCTTGCCGATTATCCTATGTCCACTGCCTCTAGTAAAATATGTGCAATCAACTGTGAAGCATTTATCGACAGCCATTTTATCGTGTCCTTTGAATATTCTGAGTACTTGATTTAAATCTCATTGTAACCTGCGTTTAGTTAGGGTAAAGAGATTCAGGGCTTCTAAACGCATCTCATGTGGTTTATTTACCAATCTAGGTATCATTTTGGTCACTCTTGGTTGCAGTGTCTGAAGTTTCTCTATGACTTATTTGTATTAAGGCAACCAGAACTTGACACAATACTCCAAGTGTGGGCGAACTAAAGAACTCTACAAGGTGAGGCTGATATTTTCCTATTTATATTCAATGTTCTACCAATGAATCTGCTGAATCCGCTCATTTTGTTGGCTTTCTTAACAACCTCTGTACATTTTTTGTTTTGTATGAAGATCAATTGTTATTATAATTCCTAAGTCTATTTCGCGACTGACATTGTCTAGTTAAATATAGTTCATGATGTAACTAGCTTTCTTAATTTCTGTTTCGAATGTTTAGCACTTTGCATTCATTAATATTAAAATCCATCTACCAGGTTCAAGGCTATTTTTACACAGGTGAGAGGAAGGCCAGAATATACCTCTCTCATGGTCGAACATCTTAATACCAATTCCACAGCTACTAAAACCATATGATTATATTCTGCCGAAGGTGAGCGATGGAAACTTGATAATGTCAGTGCTATCACCATTATGCATATCTTGATAGCTCAGGTATTTTATTCCAGCAAACTTCAGACAATTTTATTCGGCTGACAGTGAATCCTAGGAGTTTGAGAATATGACTAATACTTCTGACACATACTGTACTTTACCAGACCATAAATAAAAAAAAAATCCGGAAAAACTCTGTAAAAAGAATTCATAATTATCAAACACACAGTAACCTTTGCAAATAGAAGTTATTATAGAAAGTGAGTAATAAAATGCCCCAACATTGTACGTGTTGTACTACGCAATGTTTCGAGCACCTACAACGAGTTTAAAAATCATAACAGTCACTATTCTGTTACACATCTGTTCAGCAAATCCTCCAAAATTCGCAGTCTAGCCGTAACTTTAACTTATTAGAACTAAGTTACACTCTGACGCAGTAATACACAGCGCGGCCCTGCTTGGAATGCGCTTTAATTTCTGTCCACTGACTGAACCTACCAGATATGACTTTCATAATTTCCAGCCGCAAGGTGCTCCCGCACTTCATCTATCACTCTCGTGAATAAAGCCGAACTTACATCTAAGCAGGTTACATTCACATTTACGGGAGCTTCACAACTGCATATATCGTTTGTTTTTTCAAAAGCCCATGCTTTCAGCTTTTGTGTAGTTAAAAATCAATGAACTGAAATTTATATATATAGTACTTACACACATGATAAAACTTTACTACATAAAGTTATGGAAACCTGAAAAACAGTCATCCACTTACGAGTAAAAGAAAGTGTCGGGGTCCGGCCTGAGCCATCAACACGAGTAGAGTTGCTGTTTTCTACAGAAAAGGGTGCATGAATGCCAGAACATCCATTACATCTCCATTTAACACCAGACTGCAGTCTACTCGTACACAAGCATGTGTTTCCTGATTACAGCGTAGACAAGAATTAGGCCGGCACTCCACTATCAGCTATGTCATCAGGCGTCGCAGTGCATCACTAAAGCACTGACGCAATCTTTATGAGCACCGCTACTGAAGCTGGACCAGCCAGCAACACAGGCGCCATTAACCCTCATGGTTTTGATGGTTTTGTATACAGTATCTCCAGAGTCATGGACTATCACGTTTTCCCTTACGGATCCTGACCGTATATTTCACGGCCCTTCATAACCGGGAGGATAAGACAAACAGTGGAAAGTCATCGCATATCGTCGGATCAAGAAGCAAAAACTATTTGACCGTACCTCAGAGGGGTGTTAAGGTCACAAAGCCACACAAACCTGCTTTGGCAAGCTTTAAAAGAAGGGCACCTTATTGCCAATGGGCAGTACCCTATATACCTCTTGCACATCTCAGTTCCGAAACCTGGTTATCATTCTGAACGTGGGCAGCCAAATGCAAGGGCTTGCATCTCGATAACGTATCAGAGTACTAGTGGTGCCGTCCATAGCCATTCGCCATAATAGTTCGCGACATGAATAATGACACCATGGATAGCGCAGAGTATATACAGTAATTAGGGTATGGTCATAACCCTACCTCACTCTGGCTCATGCTGATTATCTATCCACATCTTTTGTTTCTTGTCTAGCTCAGACTCTGTCCACAGCACAATACTTCCTTCCCTTCAGATGTTTTACTGTAGTCAAGGCAATACTTATATCACAGAAGGGTGCATTATAATACTGCGTCACACAAAAGGTGATAGTGCAGATTGAAAAAGTTTTCCCTATGTCTCCTACGTGTAATTCTCACACTTTTTTTTTTTTTTTTGTCAAAAGTCGTATAAAATATTGTTAGTCTTACACTAAATGCAAGTCACTGATGAAAATTACGATATATCGTTGTGGTCATTATAAACAGATCATATTTACGTTATTCACTAACTTCAAAAAGGCCAGAACCGAAAATCCGTCGTAGCATGGCATTAAATTTGTTAATTATGATCAAACAATTAATTCAGATAAAACTGCAAAAACTGCGAGGGAAATGAGAAAGAAAGGTGTAAAATAGCTTATTAGCGATAATACAAAGCACCGAGGATAACAGCAATGCTGTCATAACGCTGTGTAAGAATAGTTAGGTATAATATCAATAATGTGAGATTATGTAATTATAGCAAGGAATCATTATTCAGAACAAACTTCACCGCAGTCTTAGAGGGGATTTCAGGACTGGAAAAGCAAATGAATGATGAGCTACTGCATAAACTTGTTGACATTTATATACAGCTGATCTCGGGAGACGGTATATATCAGTAAGAAGGATCATTTGGAAAGTGAAACAAACGGCCCACCAGATGGTTTAAGGGCCGAATATGTGACTTTATCCTGTGACTTTCACCTTGCACAGCTTACTCTCAAAGTGCAAATACTTCATTCTTGTCTAACCTTTAACTCTCCTACCAACAATGACTGAAAGCGCATCAGAACTGTTCGAGCAGATCTTTCCAGTGACCTTTTAGCGTTAGGCCTTTCCCTGTGATTTCCCTGTGACCCTGACCTTTGAGAAATTGTGTTCAAAATCGTATCTATTTATCATTCTTTTATCTAGAACACTTCCACAAAGTTTAAACTTCATTGTATAAAAAGTTTTTAAGTTGACCTTCCCATCTATCCCTGAACCTGTAATTCACAAATGTACTGTATATATAGATAAACAGACAGATAGATAGATAGATAGATAGATATAGATATAGATAGATACATTGGTAGATGGATAGATAGCTAGCTATATACATACATACATACGCACATAGGTTTGCTCATTTGTTGACCTTCAATCCTTCCATCAAGTTGAATTAAAATCCGGTGAAAACTGAGTTATTTTGGTAAACACACACACACACACACACACACACACACACACACACACACACACGCACGCACGCGCGCGCGCGCTCAAATCATTAACATCCGCTCTTCCTTAGCGAGGGCGGGTGAAATTATTTCTGGACAGAAAAGGTCGAGTGAAATTGGACTCAAAATTGTATACGAAAGCCAGGAAAATTATGTTGAGTCTCTGAGCCTCGTACGACTTATTCCCAAGTGAATATAATCGTTTAACTGTACATGGCATACACTATATGAGTTTTTTCGACCATGAGAAGTCTAGGTGACATCACCGCTCTCAGGCACCTGTGATTTAATTTCAGTGAAATAAAATCGTGTTAGTTTATTGATTAGCCTATAACACAAAGGAAAGTGTGACCGCGAGGGAGTTAATACACATATACAATTGCCTGAATGGGATAGATGTAGCCTTCATTAATCCCTTAAGAGGTCAGCTCTTAGCAAAGTAAAATTGTCTGGAGGAAGATGGAATAAACTGAAAAGTACACTATCGAATTAAAGGGCTTTAATGCAGTTGTCTTTCAGCTATGTTCTTCATTTTGAGGAAGTGCCCATCGGGTGCTGTTCGGCGGACCGTGATTGACAATGTGGCGGAAGAAAAGTCAAGGGAAGGTTGACGTCGACACTGGGTCGGCCGACTGAATATTTTGGCAAATTTAGGGAAAAACTATAGTCTGTGTTTGCAGGATTTTGTGAACATGCAGAAATCAGGTAGACGCAGTGACCTGGTGTGTCCAAACACATATGCGATGGGTAGGCACTCATTTGGGACATTAAGTATCTGCAACGAGGGCTAGGTTTCTCTCGTTTTCTTCTCAGGAGCAGGAAAGTTAAGGTGGGGGGAGAAGCTGATCCACGTACTGTACTATTAATCCCTATAATACGTTGATGTATCTTGTATCATAATGTTCCAACCACCAAGCTATTTTATTAATGTAATAAAGGGACCCCTTGTAGTGAAGGGTAAATGAGGGATCTATTTAACCCTTCGTGTTAAAAATGTTTTTTTTTTTTTCTTAATCTGAATTCTAGCGTCAGTATTTTGCAAGAATAAGCAAAAAAGAGCATCACCGAAGAGAAGGTATTAAAACTATCAAATAAGCCAGTCGAATGCATGTGTAACTTTTTTTTTTTTTTTTTTGTAAATACCCATGCATTAAAATCTGGACAGACAGATAACACATGGACTTACAAAACGACCGTGTTCTAATAACGAATTAAATGCTTGGAAATCAACTTGAGAAGATGGTGCTTGTCATAGGAATATTGATTTTCAGGCACTGTCTGCTCGGACAGGGCGATTTTCTGAATAATGCCAACCATTCTCTCTCTCTCTCTCTCTCTCTCTCTCTCTCTCTCTGTATATATATATATATATATATATATATATATATATATATATATATATATATATACACAGTACATCCCCCTAGTACGCGCCTATATGGGCGGCAGAGGACGTTGCGTACTAGGAATTCGCATACTGTGAATACATAACCTTATGGGAAAAATTACATACGGGCGGCACTCCCCTTCATGGGCAACCCTTGAGACGCCTTTCAGACATAAGTATTGTACTATACAGGGAAACTATCTAAAACATATTACCTAAGATAAAGTAAACCTACAAGATCATGGCTTTACTAGGTAAATCATTGGTGGTAGGTGGTGACGACCATCATCCACTAACTTGATGTAGTGCTACCTACTTCTTCCTTAGCCTTTATTATTCTTTTTCTGTGCCTGCCCTTCTCTCTTCCTATATCTCCCATCTTTCCTGTCACTTCTTATTGCTCTTCTTTCCTTTACAGGTGGCTTTACATTGAGTGACAAGCCAAATGGTTTCCTGTAAGCCAAGAAACCATTTACAGCGCTGGGTGGTAACCATATAACCAACCCATACGTGCTCCCTACGTGTCAACAAGTGGGTTGGTGAAAGGTTAGTGCCCCTCCCCATAATACCAATAACTCAAAGTCAAATGGCCACCCCTTACGGGATTACGGCGTCTGGCAATAGATAGACAGATAGACAGACCTTTACCTGTTATCACTTCTTTGAGGGGCAATGTCGTGTACTCGGGGTAACCCCGGATTTGGGCCCTCTTCGCTGCCCGTCTCACTTACAAGGAGTTCAAATCGCATACTAATAAAAAATACACACACACACAAAAAAATAGGTCCTCGTGTACAAGGGGGATCGCGCACTCGGAACTCACGTACTGTGGGGATGTATTGTATATATATACAGGGAGTTCCTGAGTGATGGCACCAACTAGAATTTTTAAAAAGAATTGGCTAGACATTTTACCATGGGCTTACAGGCATATGTGAAGTCGTACGAGTACAATCAAAGGTGACTCATTTACCAAGACTAAGCATCTACAAGGTGTGATGGCGGCCTTTATTGAGATGTGGGACCTAAAGTCTTGACAGCCAATGAACTCAGCCTTATTGACAGACCTGTTATGTGTGTCAAGTTGCTGAGCTACTCTCTGGTTGTTTTCTGAGATACATCACTCAAACTTCCGATACACTGAGGATGCCAAAGGGTGGAAGAGGGGGGAGTAGGAACCTGGAAATTTTGTTAGGTTTCATAATGAGAGGTGGCTCAGTTACAAAATTACAATGTCCACACACTGTGGTGCATCCATGATTCTGTTTTGTTCGTAAAATTTCACATGTATAAATGGCTTGGTTTTTGACTTAGGGCTTTCATAAGGTATGAGTGGGGTGTTGCATGGAGAGAGCAAGACAAATTGACCTAGAACCATGAAGATCCACAGGTTTGCCTTTTACGAGTGACTTAAATGCGTGTGTGTAAAGTTGCACCGGCAGAGATAGCCTGGTTGCTGACATACTGCGTCTAGCTGTGATGTGAGGCACTGGTGGTGGAACACTACCATCATAAATATTGTATTCCTACTTTCATTAAAAGATACAAGAAGTGATGAACTTCTGGAACTGGAACGTGTTTATAAATATACGAAGTATTGTACATATTTAGGACTGGCTGATCAGCACCATATGTCGTAAATGATATCAAGTAAAGACTAGGAACGGGATGGAGAGCATATATTAAACCATATAACCTCACGAAGAAATTTTGGGCTTAAGCAGCAGCCTACGCTCTCGGAGTGTCCGTATGACGCAAAATTAATAATGTTTTAAGGAGAATGTGAGGAGTATATTAAATACTCCAAGGAGGAATAAGAAGGAGAGGTGCTTAGATAAGGGAAAAGACGAAACAGACACTCGTGCCAGATGACAAGTGCAGCTTCCAAACCTCTGTTGGTGAATAATGGAAAAAAAGAAATATAAAACTAATAACTATAATAAGTGAAGAACCTTACCTGCACACAAGTGTGTATGTGTGTGTGTGTGAGAGTGTGTGTGTGTGTGTGTAATTCACCGGGTCGGTCAGGAACACTTGATGGTCGTGATCGTCAGCTTTTTACCCTCCCGGAAGGGAGCTGAGAGCTCATGTAGTCCGATCTAAGGGCAAGGCTGTGACCTTCACACACGCACACACCCGTCCCCTTCCTCAAGGGGGACAGTAACCACCCACTTCGTCAGTGAAACTTTTCGCAACCTCAGCGAGGCGCGAACTCCCGTCCACCAGTTGGCAAGCGAGAACGTTACCACTGCACCAGCGAGCGGTGTGTGTGTGTGTGTGTGTGTGTGTGTGTGTGTGTGTGTGTGTGTGTGTGTGTGTGTGTGTGTGTGTGTGTGTGTGTGTGTGTGTGTGTGTGTGTGTGTGTGTGTGTGTGTGTGTGTGTGTGTGTGTGTGTGTGTGTGTGTGTGTGTGTGTGTGTGTTCCTCCCAAACTCTGAATGATGCATGTGTTAGTGGCCTGATATTCCACAAGAATATTGCACTGGTCCCAAGGTTATTTACCTTGCTCCTAAAATGTACTCCGGAACGCACCTCTACGCATGTAAAGTTGCCATCGTATTCTAATCCTGTGTTACCCCATGAGGAGCATAGGAGCCCGGGACTAGGCAAGTTGGACCTGAGTGGCATTACGTGTGCAATGCCATCCCTTGGACATAAACCGACACAAGCTCAATCCGGCTGGAGCCTCGTAATTTACTCACCAGGCGCTAGAGTTTAATTATATGGTTACTACTCAGCGTAGCAAATGGTTTGCTGGTGTACAGGAAACCATTTGGCTTGTCAATCAGTGTAGAGTCAACCGTAGACAGAAGGAAGAGGAAAGGCAGAAAGAAAGAAGGAATAAGAGGAAGGAAGGAAGAGAGGAAAGGGAAGCTACCCGAGAGCAGTACTACAGCGAGTGAGTGGATGATAAGCGTCCCCACCTACCACTATGTAAAGTTCTGTCTCCTAAAATAATGTATCAGTTACAACCAAAACAGACAGATAAATGAAACTTTACTGGTAAACAAAGATTTTTTTTTCCTGACTGCGCAAGCGGAGATTTAAAGTCAAAAGTTATGAACTAATTTCCTTCAGCATCGACACACTGACCGAGTGTCATCTCATACACACAGACTTCTTGATCTGAGCCTATTTACTGTGCACATAAATATGATCATGTATATATCTATTCTCATGAGACACATTGAGGATCAAGATTGCCTAACCCGAAAGAACTGGATATTTTCCTATTCAGTGCTGACTAAAGCGACACAGATCCTGGGAATGATTGGGAAAAGAATTGAACACCAATCTAGTGCTATAGGATTAATGGCGAATGCAACTTCAATTCTAATAGGACCAGTGTGAGTCATAAAGTAGAAACGAGAACTGTATGCTAAGAATGATAAGGGATGTGATGTAAGTGAAGGGATTGATATTGGCAGGGTGATAGAAAAACAGATTAACAGTTCCCTTGTGAGAGAAGGAAGGCATCCCAAACATGTCAATTAAAGCGTAAGGATGTGCCACTGCCTTTCCACCCGGGTAGCCAGATGTGACTCACAGGACACAAACACACAAACGCCCGTCCTCCCTGAACGCCCACGACTCGGATAGACACCCCATTACCATATTCCGGATTTGGTGTGAATATCGCATTGTCCGGTCCCTCTTTTTTATTCAGCCCTTCCTGACAGCTCGGATGCGAAGCGCTCTGGCAGGGCTGTCGGGGGGCTATCAGGCGGTGTCATGTATCCGGGGAACAAATGAGCATCACTTGTGTTGTGGGACGGCGTCCTCATTATCGGCTGCCTGATGTGACACCTGGTAATGTGTGAACTCGGCCAACACCGCAATTTTTGCTCATACATCCATGCATCAGCCTGCTCACCGCCGTCCCCACCAATGTAATCGAACCCGTTGTTTGGTTTCTTAATATTAAGTGATATGTACTTGTTCATCAGTCAAGTTGGGAGCAAAGACTGATAGTACGAGTATGCCATGGAAATGTAGTCACGCGCCCAAAAAAACTATTACATATTTTTTTATTAGCATTATTAGAGAGGATATACTAATATTCCTGTTTGTTAACACTGTACAGCGATTATGAACGGTAATGAGGAGATAGCAGTTCAGCTTCAAATTTATAAAATACACAAGCCAATGATTCTCTTCACATTTCGTCAGAAAGTAATAATTGGTTATTGCTAATCATTTACGACCATGTGTTTCATGAGTTGGTATTTCAGTATCCATATAACACTGATCTTGCTATAGAGCTTGGTTTCATGTCTCTAGGATCAGTGCTATGCATATCAGTTTTTGGTAATCATGGTTTTAAATGGATAACTTTCAGACAATGCAGGGCATTTTTAAGAAGTAATACAGGAGGAAATCGTAGAGTTTGGGTTTAAAAGCTTCCCGACTGTGAACCGGAAGTCGACGAAAGGTACGCTAAGTGACTTCCCAGCAAAATCCCAAGCACAATAACAGAGGAGAATAATAGACTAATGTAAGTACCTGATGCTCAGAGTACCACAGTTATGGTAATAGACTCCTGTTTGTCTTAGTTGATATTGAATTGCTTCATATTAAAGTAATGGCACATTTGATAAAGTGTGGGTGTGTTTGTTTATGTGTGTGGAGAGAGAGAGAGAGAGAGAGAGAGAGAGAGAGAGAGAGAGATGGGAGGGGTGAATAATATTCGTATATTAGATACTGAGGCAGCGCACCATTTGTGGCCTATAATAACCATTGCAGTGAGAAGAATTAGGGGCTTGTGGGCAGCACAAACAGGATCAGAGAAGAAGGGTTTGGTATTTATGAAGTAATTTGCCTTTGTTATCGCGACATACTTGATTTGCTGTTGATCTTCTATAAGCAGTCATTAACTTTATTTTGTACCCTTGCTGTCACCTGACGATTTTATTGAGCTTAGGCTAGAGTTCTCGAACTACAAAGATAGACAGATTTACAAACTGCTTCCCAAAAGGTGATATCAAAGGTTACACCAAAAGCCTAAACACCTACTGTCTAATTAGTCTTCTAATTGTTGTGTACAAACTTTTTGCTTTAGTCCTTTCAAATCGAATTGGTCCTACCTAATATGCAAACCAGCAAAGAAAACAGGAATTCGAAGTGGTTAGGCGATACCAAACTTTCGAATATATGAAAACTTTATGCATGGCATTTATTCTTTATGATAAAGCATTTGATTTAGATCAAACAACTGCAGTGACGAGAACAGTTCGAAGACAAGGTGTACGAGAAATTTATGTTAAAGGCTACAAGCAGGGGGCGCTAAGGGGGCCATGCCCCCCTTAGCACCCAGGGGGCGCTAAGGGGGCCATGCCCCCCCCCCCGAAATTTCCTTCCTTGTAAGAAACGAAGTAAATAAAAGTGACTTGCATTAGATTTTTTTTTTTACAGTCACAATTTTCATTTTTATGGCCCCCCAACCCCGAAAAAAAATCCTGGGTAGGCTACGCCCCTGGCTGCAAGTTATTTATATAGATAGCTCGGCCACCATAAAACTCCTTAAGGACAGCCAGAAAATTCCAGTCAAGCAAGGTGTTATATAAGGAGACACATTTTCACCCAAGTTATTAACTGCGTGCATAGAAACTTTTTCAGACATTTAGATTACGATGACAAAGCAGTTTAGATAAATGTTCAGTGACTGAACAATTCAATGCCCTAATTGACTGACCTGTATACATAAGATGTATGGGAAGAGTAAGGTGTGTTTGATTCGCGGCTGCTGATTGGCCGCCAGTAATATCATCGCAACTGACTCCAGATGATCGATAATTATTTGTAAATAATTTCCTCTCGTAATCTTGACAATAAAATAGTTAACTGTTCATCAAAAATACGAAGAATATATTTAATCTGCTCTTCTAATATACAAGAAAACGGTCATTATGCTTTAATTACTCTAAATAAGCAAAGAGTGCTTGCCGTGATGAATAAATGCTCACATCTATGTCGAGGGCAACACTCACATAGCCAGCGCGGGAAACTATGAACTTGACTCCTCTCTCTCTCTCTCTCTCTCTCTCTCTCTCTCTCTCTCTCTCATTATTTTCAGTATCAATATTTTTAATATTTGTTCTTATTTATTATTTTTCGTAAAACGCACATCCATAGTCTTCCTGTTCCCTTTGCACATGAAACTCACTTTCCCCCTCCTCTCTCTCTCTCTCTCTCTCTCTCTCTCTCTCAAAAGAATTTGATAGTATGGCAAGATGATTAAGAAAATGATAAAAGAAATTATATCCCCAGGATGTGGGAAACAAATGGAATGAGATTATCGCTATAACAAGGGTTGCTTACGTATAAAGGATAGCAGGTCAAGTAATGGAGAAACATTTTTTTTTTTTAACTTGGCAATTAGCCACACAAAATTAAGAGCAGGCTATATACAAGAGAATATTATCAGTTATTCCATTACTGTTATTACAGCAACTCCTTTATTTCATCACTGCTATTTATTTTCACTGTCATAGCTTTTTTTTTTTTTCCCTGCACTGAACGCTGTCCATTTCATCTCCCTGGAAACCATTACTCATAGTCACTGCTGTCCAGTACAACTTTGCCTTTCATACAGTAAATTTAAGAGGTACACTTGAAAAGCGGGATTTACTAGATAGGAAGTACTGGAAGGTTCTCAATACTTCTCATATTTTGCAGTTGCGAGTCAGAGTTGCCACTTAGCCTGCCATTTGTGAGTGGAGGTATTTTGTAAAGTTACGCATTACTATTTATGCTGTTTTTCTCTATAATGTTTTATTTATGTGATTGTTAAATAATGTCATTTTAATTCAGTTTGTATGCTAAATAATTTAGAGTGTAAAACTCTGGGGTATTTCAAGTGTCTCCGAATGATGACTCTTGCTCTTTGAGAATGTACTGGGGCTTTGGAGATGCGGGGAGGGCTACATATGAGGTGGAAGAGCCAAGGGGAGTCACTTTTGTTTCAGTATTGGTTTCACTGCATGTCAGTGTCACTGTTGCCTAGTGATTATTGTATAGCTCCGGTACTTGTGAAAACAATAGAAAATCACCAAAAGGTCTTTTCTCCAAGGCTCTTTTCTTCAAGAATCCTCCAGTATGCATAGTCAAAGACTTTTCCAAGCATTATACCTCGGTGCTCGTGGAACGAGAAGGTATATTCCTCTCCCTAATAGCAGAACTGGAAGGAGGGTATGACGTGAGAAGGGTTAGTTGACGGGGGTGTTGGTACTGGAGGTAGTGAGTTGCCACATATTGTATAGGTAATGTAGCCAAAATATCAGTGAATTCTTTTACATACCGCGTGGATACTACCTACAGTAATTCTAAACTTTCCAGCCTTCCTTCATAACCTACGCACTGTCCCGTCACATCCCATACCCCTGCAAGCACATTACCATAGTAAAAGAGAAGCAACATAAGGATCTCGCGTTTCACCCCATGGACCCGTAAAGCACTTAAAATTACTTCATGGAGTTGATTTCCAAGACCGTCCTCAGGCATACTTACGTATTTGTTTTGGGTTGGGATAACTTGTAGCCAAAATGTGCATTGTTAAATAAAGGACAACACGATCAGTCCCTATAATGTGCTTAAGTTGATGCTACGAATGTGCCTTCCTCCAAAGCAAAGGTTCCATAAACAGCAGTGCAGCAGTGCAACATTGTTTATATAGATAGATAAATAGATAGATAGACTGATAGATGTATGGATAGATAGGTACAGATATATAGACTTACACCGTATGAAATCGTATATAAACATATATACAGGTTGATAGGTAGATAGATAGACAAACAGACAGATAGATAGAAAACTAATGACTTAAGCATCATTATTTTACTCGTAAGTCGATCATGCAGCTGAATAAAAAAAAAAATAATAATAATTGGAACACTTGTCACGGAAAGAAAAAATATTGCTGTAAAAAAAAAAAAAAAAAAAAAAAAAAAAAAAACAGGCCTGAGCTCCGTGGCTGAAAAGAAATCACTCTCTTAGATCCCTTTTCCACAAACCGAGTATCAAGCCAGTGGGTGTGTACCTGAGGCGGGTGTGTGTTAGCGTCGCCATTAGCGCCGGCTCACTGCGCGTCTCCATACCCGCCGCCGAACTAACTAAAGCGAGTAACCCGTGTACATGAATTCCAAGGATATCTGTGTGCTGGAGAACGGAAAAGAATTTATGATATTTTTAGTGAACCTAATTTACCGCAGTCGGACCCAAGAAACTCAGCCTCTATTCTGGTGAGAATTTATTTAAACTTTACGGGGGATAAACTAAAGCGTGCCTAAGTCACGAAAAGACGATTTGAGGTGAATAAATAAAAGGCGGCGGAGGTAACAATTTACACTCTGCTTTCATCGCTTTTTATATTCCTTAAAATTATATTTATTTATCAACACCGGTACTTTATATCCTACGTCACTGTATACTTAAACAAGGAATATGATGATGATGATGAATACTTTCTAGTTTTCTCTCTGATGTGGGACACGAAGTAATGGGAAAAGTAGAACTAAATGCACTGATATAACTGGAAAAGTATTATACTGAAAATTGGAAAAGATATATATTTAAAAGCACAGTGCATGGACCATAGTTTGGGTATGAGTAATCTGACAGTAAGAGTGTACAAGTGTGAATGTACAGTTATATGTCGCTGAAGAGAAGGCGTAAGGAGAGAGGTGTCTAGGTGTATGGCTGGATGGTAAGGACACTGAATGCAAAGATGTATGACGACAAAATTGGCAGGTACGGTTATACTCGTATACGTGACGAGCTCGAAAGAAAAGGCTCAAGAAGAGTATCGACTTACTTGACAAACATGAAGATTTGCCTCCATGTATAAGGGCAGAATTTGCATCGAAAGGCGTGGACGTGAATGACTTGGAAAGAAAAAAGCCATCTAAATAGAAACATTTCATTTCATCAGCCAGAGGATCTGCAAGCACCGGGAGAATATAACTGCATGAAGCACAATAAAGAAAATACAGCACGTTTATTGAAGTGCATATACATTCATTTTCTCGTGTTTCGATATGAGTTAATTAGAAAAAAATATCAATTAACTTTGAGGCGAAAAATCGGGTACAAGGACGAGTTTTTGGTGTCTTTCTGCACAAGACCAAGAAAAATGATCGCGTTTCCATCACATATGGCACATAATTCCTTATAATTTCCTTCACAATGCTCTAATGTTCTAATATGCATCTAGACGCAGACTGTACAGGGAAGGTATAGACGCTCTCAGTAGCTCCCATTGAATCTTTCGAAATTGTGGCAACTTTTCATCAGATTTTGTTAAAATGGTAATCAGCTAAAACACTGACTGGAAACTATCTTCCCTACTTTGAAACCCATGACCATAAAGGAGTTATAGACTGTACAAGGTGTCGTACTAATGCATGGTTTAACAAAGAATATACCGGTACAAGGAACAGAAATACTCGTATATTATATATTTAGGTGTAGGGGATGCGTGAGAGGAAGAACAGCAGATGGGATAACGGAGTGTGTATATACAGTGTATATATAAAAAGAAAATACAGCACGTTTATATATATATATATATATATATAGATAGATAGATAGATAGATAGATAGATAGATAGATAGATAGATGGATAGATGATAAGTACCGAAGCTACTGGAGTGAGAAAGGAAGCGAGAGAGGGGCATGGGGGGGGGTGGAGATGTTTATATACAGTAGTTTATATGACTGATAGGATAAACAAATTGCATAAGTGAGAGGCAGGGAGTAAGAGGGAGTCCTTACTGTATGTATATAGCATGACAACGAAGAATACATAAGTGAAAGGGGAGAGGCTGTGTTTGATGTGTATGGCAACAACAAAATATATGCCGGGTATACAGTATATAGATAGATAGATGGAAGATAGATAGATAGATAGGGAGATAGAGAGATAGATAGAGAGATCTTTATCTATATTTATCTCTCTCTCTCTCTCTCTCTCTCTCTCTCTCTCTCTCTATATATATATATATATATATATATATATATATATATATATATATATATATATATATATATATATATATATATATTTATTTATTTATTTATTTATTTACAGGAGTGAGAGGAGGAAGAGGAGAAAGGAGGAGGAGGGGAAGGAGACGAAAGGGGATATTTGTAAGCATTTGAAGATATGGAAAAGGCGAGATCAAAATGAGAGGGGAGAAGGAAAAGGGAGAGTTGTGCTTTATGTATATGGCAGGACAAAGAACACAGGAGTGAGAGGAGGGAGGGGGTGTACTTACTGTGACGGAAGGAAAGAGGATGGGTGAGATAAGAAAGGGGGAGGAGATGTTTTTAATGCGTATGGTAGGACTAAGGTGTTGTGCAGGGATGTCTTCATGTTGCGCCACCGATATAACTGGGCACGAGAGGGGTGGAAGGGGGGGAAGAGAAGTAATTATGTATGGGAGATGAAAGCACTCAGGTGAGAAGGTGAGCAGATTCAGTACAAGGACCCAGTGGCTCTGCACGTCAGTCAAGGAGGTTCCATAGCACCTTTCACTTACTGTTTTTACCTGCGGCGATAGCCAACAGGTCAATGAGTGGTCAGCGTTCTTTTTCTGCTTTTGACGGATTTGTAAATAAGGGACCTTTGCAGACATAAAAGTGGTACCATGTATGGTAATTTGACATAAAGAATCCAAATCTGCCATCAGCTGACATCTGTGGTAGCGCCATCTAGCACTGACTTTAGCAAAAGTTTTTACTTTAAGCCCATTGAGACATAAAAGTGGTTCCATATAACTTATATGATATAAAGTTATTTGACAACGAGCATCCAAACTTGCTGTCAGCTGACACCTGTGGTGATGCCATCTAGCAGCAACTTTAGTAAAAGTTTTTCAATTAAGTCCATTGAGACTGTTAAGGCACCTACTGTACAGAATCTGGGTATGGGGCACTCTTTTAAGGCACCTCCAGACTCTGGGCAGTGGATCTCTCTGTTAAGGCTAGTTACTTTTTACAACAAACTGTTTGGAAAAGAAAAAAAAAAAGTCTCGTCACAGGTCTACTCTTGTTTCCCAGTGTCTGGTACGCAAATATATTCTTGTATGCTATTTTAAGATGTACACTGGTATATAATAATATATATATATATATATATATATATATATATATATATATATATAGATAGATAGATAGATAGATATAGATATAGATATAGATATATATATATATATATATATATAGATATATAGATATATATATATATATATATATATATATATATATATATATATATATATATATATATATAGCATACAAATGAATAATATACTAATATACAAAATAGATAGCTAATGAAATACGGGCCAAGGTGTTATGTATGCTTGGAAGGGAAAGGAAAAGGGTGGTGTATGGAAGCAATAGGAATGAGAATCATGTAAGAAGGACAGATGTATATGATAAACAGGGAAGCTACAGGGGCGAGAGTTAGGAGACAGTATGAGGGGAAAGAAGGTGTACAGAACAGTAGATGTAAGAGTGAGAAGGATGAGGGGAATATAGACATACGTTCTGTGTACGGTAGGCCAGGGAAGTTGCAGGGTTGATATAGAAGGGACAGTTGGAGTATAGATCTATGGCGGGGTTGTTTATGAAGTGAATGGCAGGACAGGGAAGCCACAGGGGTGAGCTGGAGGGGACATCTGAGGGTATAGATGTATGGTGTAGGTTGCGGTCACGGCACGTTAACTGCGGTCGCCTCCAGCCCCTCTACATCTGCCTTGTCAATGGTCTTTTATGCTCCCGCCGCCAACCATAACACTCGCCCCTCCATACACTCGACAGCTCCGCCATGTTGGTTCAAAAAATATATTCCTTGGAGAAATCTTTGTGCTGTTTACTTGGCTGCTTCAAGGACTGAACATAACGTTAGCTGTATTCCAAATAGGTGTATTCCTAACACCAGCTGTAATTCTAACAGTGGCTCAGTTCATTTTCTAAGATTAGAATTTAACAGTAAATTGCGGATGAATCTGAAGCCAAAATGGCGAAGCTTGTCCTTCTCCAACGACCCACTACCCCCCTTCCCCAGCATCATCTTGACGGTTCCCTACACCGAGAAGGAGAAAGAGAGCCTCCTTATTCAGACGGTGTCCAGACGACTCTCTTCACAATTTTTCTATGGGCGCCCAGAGGCACAGTGACACATCTTCCGCATGAGTGGTGCACAGAAAAGTAAATAATAAATTGAGAACATTTTTGCAGTAGTGGTACCGTGGTGGTGGTGGTGGTGGTAGTAGTAGTAGTAGTAGTAGTAGTAGTAGTAGTAGTAGTAGTTGTTGTTGTTGTTGTTGTTGTAGTGGTAGTAGTAGTAGTAGTAGTAGTAGTAGTAGTAGCAGTAGTTGTTGTTGTTGTTGTTATTATGACAATTTTAATTTATGTTAATCATTTTAGTAGTAGTAGTAGTAGTAGTAGAGTAGTAGCAGCAGCAGCTGCAGCAGCAACAGTAGTAGTAGCAGTAGTAGTAATAGTAGTAGTAGTTGTTGTTGTTGGTTATTGTTGTTGTTGTGACTGTTAATTTATAATAATCACTGTGATTAACAAAAATGGAAAAACATTAACTACATGATTCCCATAGTTAACTCGGTAGCGATTACTGTTTAGTTCAAAATGGCGTCACCCCTAGCCATAAGCAAAAGTTCGTCGACAATCCTCCGCAGTCATTGTGCTGTCTTCTATAGTTCGCAATTTTGCCGAGAGGACAGAGTACCATTCCTTCTTGAAATCTTGTGTTGTGTGTCTCATACAGGCATCACAATAATATTTTGTGCAATTTTATCTATTGCCATTATCGGCTGAGATTTCTCATAAGATTTGGCCCCTGGCTGTACATAAGGTATAGAAGTGATCACACCAAAACGCTCGCCAAGCTAAGCTTAAGCTTCAGCACACGGACCAAAAGACCTTTGCTATATAACTGCAAAGTAACTCGCAGAGCCCCGCTAACCTTCGTTGGAGTCGCGAAATCGGACTGCAAAAATATCGATTTTGTTCTTTCTTCTTTCTTTTTTTCATTCATCACCACTCACAGCTCCAGAGCGAAAGGGTATACACGTACGAGAGAAGTACCAAAACGCTTCTTAACAACCTTTAATTTTCCTTTTTTAGACACTGAACAGCATTCGATCTATGTAGCACTCGAATTGCAGCCCATAATCATTCTCCAGCACTCAAACCTCTTCCCAGAACATGTAAAGCTTCATAGATCCATGTAAATTTTAGGCAATATTGTATCAGTACGCACAGCTAATGTGTATCTGATACCTAGCTTCCATAAAAAGAAAATAAAAGACAGGGATGGAAAAAAAGCAGAAAAACACAGAAACTAGGGGGCATTTGGGATGGTAGGAGATTCAGCCCATTACTACTGTACATGCCACCAGCCACAAACGTTTTGTGAATACTGAGTAGAATATAGTGATCTCCTTCCATCCCAATTGTTCTCTTGTTTCTGCTTTCTTTAAATTTCTTATTTCTGCATTATTTTCTGTCCCTGCATCTTGATAACTATCTTAGGACCTTTTTCTAGTTAAAATATGAATGATATAGGAAGACACAAGAGGCTGCCTCATTCGCGGATCAGGTAGTTCCTAGCGTGAGGGACTTGGTACCGTATTGTAGAGCCTAACTTCTCTTATATTTGAAAGACATTTGTAAAGTTTAAGTTGGCTGACGTCCGATGACTTTATTCAGTCAAAAGAAGTGTCTACTTATGAAAGAGCTCTGAAGCCTGCTAGACACCGCCAATTTTTATGAAAACAAAAGAAAATCACATTTTCATACGTCAACATAGTATATAACAAAGTAGGATGGAAGTTGTGGAAGCAATGAAGGAAGTCAAAATGGGGAAAGCCCCAGGAATTGATGGGGTGTGTGGTGAACTGCTGAAGCATGGGGGAGAGATAGTAGTAGAATGGATGTGGAAGATGTGCAGATTGGCCTGGGAGGAAGGTAGAGTCCCAGAGGATTGGAAGTCAGGTATGATTATTCCCTTGTACAAAGGGAAAGGGGAAAAAGAAGCGTGTGGTAATCATTGGGGGATTTGTCTTCTTGGTGTAATAGGAAAAGTATACAGTAGGATACTTATTGACAGAGTAAGGGAAATAACAGAGGAGTTAGTTGGAGAAGAACAGGGAGGCTTTATGAAGGGAAGAGGTTGTGTAGATCAGATATTTATCCTTAGATCTTTAGTGGAAAAGTTTGTAGAGAAGGGAAAGAAGTTGTATGCGACCTTCATGGATTTGGAGAAAGCATATGACAGGGTGGATAGACAAGGATTGTGGAAAATATTAAGAATATATGGAGTAGCTGGGAAGTTGTTGAATGCTGTGAAGAGTATGAATGAGGGTGCTAAGGCTGTAGTGCGTGTGGATAGTGAACTGAGTGAATTTTTCTATTTGAAGGTTGGGTTGAAGCAGGAATGTGTCAAGTCTCCATGGTTGTTCAATCTGTATATGGATGGGGTTATTAAAAAGATACAAGGTAGGGCAGTGGATGTTGGAGTGACCCTAATGAGAGAGGGCATTGCTTGGAAACTCCTTATACTGTTGTTTGCAGATAATACTGTGTTGTTAAGTGAAGACGAAGGGGAGCTGCAAGGCTTGGTGGATGAGTTTGGGAGAGTATGTAAAAAACGGAATCTAAAGGTGAATGTAGGGAAGAGTAAAGTTATGGTCTTTGAGAGAGATGAAGTCAGTGAATGTACAATGAGGTTGGATGATGAGGAAATGGAAAATGTGAGTTCGTTTCAGTACTTGGGTAGTGTAATGAGTAAGAATGGAAGTTTGGAGGATAAAGTGCTTGAAAGGGTACAACAAGGAAGAAAGGTTGCTGGTTCCTTGAAGGCAGTGATAAGAAACGGAATAGAGCATGGAAGTGAAAAAGTTATTACATGACAGTATTGTGATACCAACTCTGACTTATGGAAGTGAAGCTTGGAAGTTGTTGGAGGGACACAAGCTAAGGGTGAGAGCAGTGGAAATGAATTATTTTAGAGGAGCCTGTAGAGTCACATGGAGAGACAGACTGACAAATAAGGATGTGAAGGAGCGTTGTGGTGTGGATGTGGCCTGGGATAGGAAGCGTTAGGAGAAACATATTGAGGTGGATTGGCCATGTGGAGAGGATGGAGAGTGATAGACTGACGAGGAGAGTGTATGTGAGTGAGGTGGAGGGGGAACGAGGGATGGGAAGGCCGAGGATGTGATGGAGGGATGGAGAGGAGAGGTATATATATATATATTTTTTTTATGTGTCCGACTCCGGGCATAGGCTTCACAGCCTGCTATCAAGGCCCAGAAGTCCTCCTACATACCATACACCTCTACATATGAGAGAGGGGGGTGTGGATTGGGAGCAGGACAGTGAAATGGCGGGGGACAGGGTGACGTGGAGGCGATTTTTTGTGGCCACCCCGTATAAGGGATTAAGGCGTCTGGCAATAGAGAGGTAGGTAGACAGAAAAATCTTACGTCTTGATATAGTATTTTCTAGTTCTCAAGCGTAACACAAGTAGCACAGCACTTCAGCAGACGACTCCGAGCACTTCTTGTTATACATCTGCCGTAACAGTTGCGTACACCTGATATTTTACTGTTGACCTGAATAACCATTTTTCGTAAGTAGTCATCGCCCCTGTACACGACAAACACGCACCATTGCCCCATTTATGCCTGGGATGTGAGCCAAGGAGGCTAATAGGACTTGCTGAGTGTTGGGGGGACACGAAGGGGAATTGACAGCTCCCTCTTCTGCCCCACTGATCCTTTAACTACGATGACCAGTTAATATAACATTTTACTGCTTGTAATCCGAGGCGAGTTCATTCAACTCATGGGAGATTTTTGGAAGGGGGTGGTTAAGATATGGTCATCATTAAATACTTTAAAAAGGGAAACATTTCCTAAGGTTAGTGAAGTCGCTTGTAAGTAGCAAGAAGTCATTTAAAAAAAAAAAAAGTATGATTCGAGAAACTGTCATCTTCAACGATGCGTGCAGAATCTGGGTATTGTTACTGTTCCCTTATCTCTAGATACAATTATAAACATACTTTAGACATCGTTGACGAAAACTATGGCTAAGCCGTCAGCATTAAATACTGACAACAGTCAGGTGATGATGTTTTTCTCTTTTTTCCACTTCTCTTCAACACAAACTAACAGCACTTCATCACAGGAGATATAATCCGTGAACAAAGTATATGACAGAGATAGTTTATACAGCAAAATGGGGAAAAGCTGTGCGTGGAGGTATCAAAGAAAGGGCGAATAACGAGACAAGACATTTGGTCAATATTTTAGGGTCCACTAAATACGAATGGCGCCACTGAAAGTAAACTCGAAAGAAACAACGAGGGAAAAAAACACAATGGAATGTGGAATGTGAAATCCTCATAAGTCCATAAAGTTCACGGAAATCCGAAAGGGTCTCAGTGTTTTCTTTTTCAACCAGGCCGGATCAACTTCGCATATCTGACTTATCCGAGGGTAGGGGGAGCTTCGAAGATCCAAAATTAATCCGGGTGGCACGAGTGATCAATGTTATCAGTTCGTAATTAGAATGAGCTCAGACGCCGGATGATCAAAAGATTAGCTGGGCCTTCAATTAAGAGGAGAGGAAGGGGCACGAAGGGGTGAGGGGAAAGGTGGAGGGGGTGGAAAGGCAAAAGGGGGGGGGGCGTACCACGAAAAGGAGATGAGGTGTGGGCGAGGACTGGGGGGAGGGGTAATGTGAAGGGGATTGAAAGTGGGAAAGAGATGTTATGGAGTGTGATGAGACGAGGAGGTAAGGAGCATGAAAGGGATTGATGTGGAGAACAACGGGTGGGGAGGAGGAGGAGGAGAATGATGAGATGTGAGGGAGGCAGGGCAGGGAGGGGTGTGGTGTGAAGGGGTGAGAGGCAGGGAGGGGTGTGGTGTGAAGGGGTGAGGGGCAGGGAAGGGTGTGGTGTAAAGGGGTGAGGGGCAGGGAGGGGTGTGGTGTGAAGGGGTGAGGGGCAGGGAGGGGTGTGGTGTGAAGGGGTGAGGGGCAGGAAGAAGTGTGGTGTGAAGGGGTGAGGGGCAGGGAGGGGTGTGGTGTGAAGGGGTGAGGGGCGGGGAGGGGTGTGGTGTGAAAGGGTGAGGGACAGGAAGGGGTGAGAGGCAGGGAGGGGTGTGGTGTGAAGGGGTGAGGGGCTGGGAGGGGTGTGGTGTGAAGGGGTGAGGGAGAGGGAGGGGTGTGGTATGAAGGGTTGAGGGGAAGGACGGGATGTTTTGTGAAAGGGTGAGGGGCAGGGAGGGGTGTGATGCGAAGGGGTGAACGGCAGGGAGGGGTGTGGTGTGAAGGGGTGAGGGACAGGGAGGGGTGTGATGTGAAGGGGTGAGGGAGAGGGAGGGGTGTGGTATGAAGGGGTGAGGGGAAGGGAGGGGTGTGGTGTGCAGGGGTAAGATGCAGGGAGGGTGAGGGGCAGGGATTGGTTGGGGGCAGAGAAGGGTGAGCGGCAGGAAGAGGTATGGGGCTGAGGAGGGTGAGCGGCAGGGAGAGTTAAGGGGCAGAGAGGGGGTGTGGGACAAAGGGAGTGAGAGATACGAAGAGTAGTGGAATGTGTAGAGAGTGTGGGGTTTAGGAGGGAAGAGAACAGAGGCAGTAGATTTGTCTCGGTAGGAAAGGTGATGGAAAGGAGGAATGGTGAGCCGAGGGGCGAGATGGATGTGATGGAATGAGTAAGAAGGATGGAATAAAATAGCAGTGGCCAGACGATGAGATGGACTGCATGAAAGGGAGAATTAAGAATAAGGAATGGAGAAAAAGAGCGATGGAAAGGAGAAATGGAGAGAAAAAAATGAGCAGAGTAAGGGATGGAGCAAAAATGAGACAGAGAGAAAGAGGATAGAGAAAAGATGGGATCCAGAGAAAAGACGATGGAGGGAAAGGGATATGGAGACAATGGACGATGGAGACAAGAAGGAATGAATAGAAGGACTGGAGGGAATCTGTGAAGTTTAGAACAGGTGAAGAGAAGGAGGGATGGAGAGAAGAGGTGGAGAAAAGAAAGGAAGCAAAGAACATGGCATGGAGAGAAAAGGGGATGAAAAAAACAAGGGAAGGAGAGAAATGGGATGGACAGAACAAGCAGTGGAGAGAATAAGGGGTGGGAGAAACAAAGGATGCAGAAAACAAGAGATTTGGAGGAGAAAGGATGTACTAAGAGGAGAAGCGATGGAGATAACAAGGAATGAATAGAAAGAGCGATGGAGAAAACTAGGCAATGATCAGTAATGATGGAGAGAGGGAAGGAAAAGGCAAGAAGGGGTGAAGGGAATGAGAAGTAGCAGAGATGAAAGGAGGGGCGGCTGGAGAAATGGAGAGAGGTGATATGAGTGGAAGGAGAGATACTGGGATGTGATATGAGAGGAAGGAGGGATAGAAGGAGGTGATATGAGTGAAAGAAGGGATGGCTGGAGGTATAAGTGGAAGGAGGGATGTGATATGAATGGGAGGAGGTATGGAAAGAAGTGATTTGGGTGGAAAGAGGGATTGAAGGAGGTGAAAAGAGAGGAAGAAAGGATGGAGGGATGGGATGGGGGAGAGAGGGATGGAGTTAGGTGATTTGATTGGAATGTGGGACGGAGGGAGGTGATATGGGGGGAGAGATCGGAGTTAAAGGAGCAATGTAGGGGAGGCTGAAAGAAAGAGAGGCTGGGTAAGAAAAAAGAGCGATTAAGAAAATAGGGATAGAAAGACGGATGGATGAACAGAAAGGAAAGAAAGGAGGAGGGATGGGTAGAAAGAATGTTGGACAAGAGGAATTGAAAGAGATGGAACAAGGAAAAGACGGAGGGCTAAATTATGATAAGGACAGAGATGAAAGTAGATGCCATTAGGTACTTAGCCGGGTGCTTATCCCCATACTTGGGCCTCTGAGCCTACAATATGGTGGTCTTACATTCACTATCTTTTGGTACAAGGCCGCCCAGTCATCTAAGTTACCACAGATACCTCTCCAAGACACAAATGTTACCTATCAACCCTCAAGGGTGGCGTCAACTGTCCCCACCAGATTCGAACTCTGCACTATCAGGCCGGCAGCATCATAGCAACATTTATCTCCTGGCAACCATGGCGATAAAAGAGGACAATATGTGAAAACTATACGACAGTCTATCTAAACTAACACGAACAGAGGGAACTATTTGCAGCAGAAAACATAATATGAAAGTAAACTAGCATTGCGAACTTCCACGCCTAAAGGCTACAAGACGTTCAAAATATATACCGGTACAACCCTGGCAGTATATATTGGACGACACCGAAAGAATTTGTTTGGACAGGATGTCAGCACGAAACCACCGTTTCTGGGAGCAACTGGAGGAACTCTATCAGGATTTTGTGCGTATTACGCCCACGCTTGCGAAACGGGGCGGTATTTATATTTTGCTCGACGTGTGTGTGTGTGTGTGTGTGTGTGTGTGTGTGTGTGTGTGTGTGTGTGTGTGTGTGTGTGTGTGTGTGTGTGTGTGTGTGTGTGTGTGTGTGTGTGAGCAAAATAATTCAACCAGTTTTTATCCGATCCCAACGAAAACTGGTGAAGACGTTAAGGGTCCGGCAAGGGGTTGACCTATTGCTTTATAATAACAATAGTTCTAAGGTCAAGGTCGCATGAAGATGTCAAATGAAACATTTCTGAACTGACTTTGATGAAATCTAGCGAACATGATGTAAGGTTAGGCAAATAAACAAGGGATTCGAATTTGAGAGCAGTCAGTCGAAGGTCAAGGTCACAGGAGATCAAAGTTCATTCTTCATATGTTTGTGTGTGACCAAATACTTGAAACAGTTCTGATCTCATATTAATCATACAGTATTTGATGGAAGGATTGAGGATCAGACTAGGGACTGATCTACCGCTGTTTTAGAACAATAGGTCATATGTCAAAGTCACAGGGCAAGATCACCTTGTACATAATTATCTCTCGTCTTTAGCAAGGTGAGGCGATATAGTTTTTCTGATGTGTGTCTGTGTGTGTATGTATTTATCTATTCCCCAAATATCTCGAAAAGTTTTGGATGAAATATCATCAAACCTTCAGGAAACAGCAATTATGTGAACATGCAGAAGTCTATTACTTTCGCTGAGAAATTGATCAAAGACGACCGAATGCCAACTGCCATATATTTTTTAATATGGGATGGCTTCTTGTAATCCAATGACTGAATTCCGTAGTTTTGTTATATTCTTTCTCTGAGTGTGTGTGTGTGTGTGTGTGTGTGTGTGTGTGTGTGTGTGTGTGTGTGTGTGTGTGTGTGTGTGTGTGTGTGTGTGTGTGTGTGTGTGTGTGTGTGTGTGTGTGTGTGTGTGTGTGTGTGTGTGTGTGTGTGTGTGTGTGTGTGTGTGTGTGTGTGTGTGTGTGACCAAAATATCTCTTCTTGAAATCTTGTTTGTAAGTGGCTTGTACCTTAACCAAGAACATATTTTGGTGGGGGATTAACATTTGGTCCAGGAATGCTTTTGTTTCATATACTGAATGTATAACAAACAATGTGCAATGGCTCAGAGTAAAGCGAAGATAAAGACTGTTCGATGCTGAGATCAATCAGTCAGAGGCCAAGGTCACAGGATACGGCCAAATGTTCTACCTTATAACTCAATTTTTATTCAAGTTGGACCAGCAAGGATGCTGACTCAATTTCTAGTGCAATAGGTCAAGGTTGAAAGTCATAGGAGATGGTCACTTCAAAGCTTTTTTGTGACATGTAGGCCCGTGGATTTACCATTAGGGTTTCAGATTGATCTTAAAGATTTTGTATTACTACTAGATGCCTTATTGGGAGCTTAGATGTTACACCCATGGAGTGTGGTTGATCTCAAACTCTCGTACAATCTCTAAGGGCACAGGTAGAGAGTTTCCATTGTATGTTGCCCAATGGCACCCCTACACTGTTTCACGGTTTACAGATAGGACTGTCTCTCAAGCGAATTGGCAAGAGGTCTGCTGGCTTTAATCTGACTCAAGAAGTCAACAGATGCCTCACTGAGAAACATCCGGTTGCTTACTAGTGCATTCTCTCCCCCCTCCCCTCCGCCCGGGTGCTGCATATATCTCACGATATTTTTTGCTGATTCAAATATTAACAGAAGACAATTTTAATAGTACAGTATAACAACACTGATATAGGTGAATGATAAGAAAGCTATATGATATTACAGTATACTAATAATAAGTGTGAACTAGTTAACGGGCAAAATATATATTTTAATGTACATAAGAGAATGATATTATAGTGATATATGTTACAGTGACAAATAAAAATTACATAACAACTGGTTATACAGGAATCACACAAGCACCACGAGAGAATAAGGTCTCGTAGTAACTAAATAACGATCACATAATTAGCTGGGTGTCCACTTGCCTTCACACAAATTATCACTGTAGAGTAGAGGTGGAGTAGGCCGTGGTTTGCTTACTTTATTACACACCCACTCAAATTTCTCCAGCTTCAGCGTCAGGTTGCAGTTTCTTCTCATCTCTTTCACATTCACCAAGTTTCACTGTTTTCACATCTAACAAATTTCACTGTTTTCCTTGTTTCATGCTGTAACCTAATTTCATGGAATAATTTTTCATACTTTTAACACAGCAATGGACAAAAAAATCACAATAAATATGAACAAAAATCCTACTACAGTGCATGTGATACGAGAATATACACATAACACGAGGCTCAAAAAAAAAAAAAAAAAAAAAAAAGATGAAGGAAGTGAGATATCTGGACTATAGTATTCTTTGATGGGCAAGACATCAAAGGAAAACACAGGACAAGGACGAAAGTTTGAACTATGGACGAACACAAATATAGATCAAACAGGACATATGGTTGTGAGACGGAAGAAAGAATTCAGTGTACAAAAATGCAGTATAAAGAGTGTCACTGTGAGACAGAAGGAAGGGAAATATTTGGAAAAGATGAAGATGGCCGCAGAACGAACAGGAATATGATGGTCGTGGAAAGATGGATAGCTTCTAGTATGGGAGAGTGCAACTTGAAAAAAAAAAAAAAAACTAGAAATAAGATTGAAGTTAGTTCGAGCCCATTGTAAAATTAAGCGAAGATTTGACAGTGGGACAAAGTCTTCGGTGACATGGCAGGTGATAAATTCTCTACTTGCAATATAAATTATTTGAAGCAGATATACAATGCTGCTGTAATAACATTGATCTTACCATTTCACTAAGACTTTCAAATCTCTGCATAACTGCATACCTAATTCATTCATATATGTAACAATATTACTTAGTAACAGAGATGTAACAACATATTATGTAATATAAATCCTAGTTACAGAGATGTGATTATAATTATATGGAATAATCTACCTATCATCCACAGATTAACCATGGACAGTAGTGCTAGCAAGGTTGTCTACTCTCTCCACATCTTACTTCCGGATTAATGTTCAGATCAGCTATGTGGTCCTGACAGGTGGAAGAACAAACACCAACAACAGTGGAGCGAGTTGCTAAGCGAATCTTTTGTCTGTACTCACTGACATGCTGAGTATGTGATGATGAAGGATTAGCCAGGCCAGAGGGAGGAGGAGGAGGAGCAGGAGGAACAGAAGGAGGAGGAGAGGAAGAAGAAGAAAATGAAGGAGCAGAAGATGCATCATTTTCCTGATTTTCCTCCCACGCGAAATATCTGGGAGTTCCTTTAAGATCGTCTACGTGAACCAACTTATACTCAGATGACATCAAATCTTTAACCTCAAATTTGTTACCGTTACGAGTTATCACGCAGTGATTAGATTTATTATTTTATTTTGAACTATGTGTATATGAACGAGCGAATACTACGTCCTCTGCGTCAATGATGACAGGCGATGCACATTTATCCTGGCGTTGTATCATATTTACTTTAGATAAGGCCAGATTAGCCTTTACATACTGATGAATTTTCTGACAGTCTGTCATTTTCACTTTTACATAATCATCCACATTACAGAGTGGACGAGGTTTCGATAATAGCACTGAATAGGACAATCTTTTATCGGATCCATATAAGACAAACAATGGAGTTTCGCCAGTTGATGTCTCACGCACTCCAGCACCTTACGATTTTACCTTTTCACAAGACCACCGGACACCGGATGGTTGGGTATGACATTACATTTATTGATGCTATACTGCTAACAAATCTCAACAAGAAAACTACTGTTAAACTCTGAGCCATTATCGGTAATAACAGTGGATGGGTAGTGAATGGACAAATGATGTGATTAACGAAGGCATGTGCTATGTTCTTAACAGCCTTGTCTTGGAGTGCTACGAGAACACAGTAACGTGTGAAATGATCAGCTGCATGCATGAAAAAAAATACTCTGCACCGGACTCCGTAAGTAATGTGAGGAGGTAAATGGAAAAAGTTTCCCATGGACGTGACTGAACTGGATATTGCATGAGTTGAGCAGGTAATGCAGTTGACCCTTCATAAACATTACAGTGAACACAGGAATCATAGTGAACATTGACGTCCTTGCGCATAGTAGGCCAATACAATGAAGAACGTGCTTGTCTCTTAACATCGATCCTTTCCCTGATGGGATGCACGAGGTATGTTATGGATGATGGGGAGTAGTGGAAACAAGTTAACGAGCCTCTCTTGAACGTCCCTTCCGGCAAGGGATGTCTTCCTATACAAGATATCATTGTGTAACATGATTCCATCGACTGACAGTGGCACAGTAGATAAAGTTGAAGCGTCTTCCGATTCTAGAACACAAATAGCCTAGACGACAGAGGGTCTGTGCCCTGGCAGTTATAAATATCTAAGGTTAGAGTGGTGTAAGGAACTTCATTTGGTTGACATAGTGAGACTGCAGCGGTTACGTGACGTGAAGGAGCATCAGCAACTACATTTGATTTACCAGGCAAGTACTCAAAGGTTGGGTTGAAGTCTTGGATAATAACTGACCATCGTGCTAAACATCCGGTAAGATTTCTTCCTCTGAGTAAATGACAAAGTGGGAGGCAATCTGTCTGGATATGCAATGGATATCTGTAGATTATGTCTCTGAAATGTTTGAGAGACTAAACAACTTCTAAAGCCTTCCAATCAGTGACGCTGTAGTTACGTTCAGTGGAATTAAGGGCACGACTAGCATACGCTATCACACGTTTCATCTTTGCTTAATGGATTTGCATCAATACCGCACCATTTCCCACTCCAGATGCACCTGTACAAAGAAGAAAAGATTTCTTATAATCAGGGAATGCCAGGAATGCATTAACATGTGCTGTCTTCAGTGTTTCAAAACCATAAGACTGGTCACTAATCCACACAAAAGGTTCATTTTTCTTAAGTAATTTAGTCATAGGAGCGGCGAGTTGTGCATAACCTTAAATAAATCATCGACAGTAGCTACTCAGTCCAAGGAAACTCCTTACATCATTAGTACTGGTAGGTTCTGGGAAGTCAGAAACTGCCTTAACTTTCTCGTCTGAGGTATGAATTCCTTAAGCGTAAATCACATGTCCAAGAAATTCAATTATCTTAGGTAGAGAATTGCATTTACTGAGCTCAATTTTTAGGCTCGCCATTTGGAGGCGATTAAAGACTTGCTGTAGCTTGGCAAAATGTTCGGGGACTGACGTACTCACTACAGTGATGTCATCAAGATAAGCAAAAAGAGAATGACATATCATACCACAGCATACAGAATGGATGAGCCTCATAAATACTGATGGAACATTTCTAAGACCAAAGGGAAGTCTTTTGAAATGGCAGTGGCCAGAAAGGGTACTGGATGCAGTTATGGGGCGAGATGACTCTTTCATTTCGACTTCCCAGTAGGCACTAAGAAAGTCAAGCGTGGTGAAAACAACTTTATTCTCGCCTAGTGATTGCAGTGAATCTGTTATGACAGGTAATGGGAATCGATCGGGTACAGTGTCAAAGTTTACTGTACGATAGTCAACTACGAGTCTAAAGTCACCTCCTTTTTTGAGGACCAGGAAAAGGAGACTATTCCACTGACTGACGGAGCGTTCAGTGATGTCCTAATTTAATATATCCTGTACTATATCGTCTGTTTCTTTTCGTTAGCTATGGCGTAATCTATATACCGGGACATAAATTGGTTAGTACCGGGAATCAATTCAGTATTATGCTTAATCATGCCAGTCATACAAATAGCTTCACCAGATAAGGCCACAACATCCCCATAGGCTTGCAAAAGATGTATTAATTGTGCTTTATACTGAGGGCAGTAGCCCAGATCTACTTGCAAGGTGAAATCAGCTGAAGGAGTCGTGACAGAATCCGTAGAGTTTTCAGTATGTAGGTTATTTACCATTCAGTACAAGCCCCAACACTCTGGGGAACATTGTCCCTGAAGGCCAAGCAGGGAGAGGTGCATGAGAAAAAAAAAAAAAAGCGGTACCTTAGGGCATAAGTTTTGGAAGTAATTATCATTACAAGCACAATAATGAACTAAGACATACGACACATACATGGTACAAAGTTGTTGCAGTAATTATCATTACATGTTTTGAGATGAGCCAAGTGGTACATAGATACACACTTATGTACATACGTATGCAGAGAGAGGCACATATGCACACGTACATATATGCATATATCTATACATATAAGTATATATTCACGCACATGTAGCCATAGACATACTGTATGTACGGGATAGGTACACATATATAAAGATATGGGTATGTGTACAGGCGTGCATACACATACATATGCTATATGCACATACATATGTTATATTCACATATACATAGACAGTGTGTAGGAGGAGGAATCTGAAAGTTAATGTAAACAAAGGTAAAGTTATGGTGTTTGAGAGGAATGAAGTCACAGAGTGTGCAGTGAGATTGGATGGTGAGGATATGGAGAATGTAAGTGCATTCAAGTACTTGGGTAGTGTGATGAGTAAGGATGGAACTTTGGGGGATGAAGTGCGTGAAACGGTACAGCGAGGAAGGAGGGTTGTTGGTACACTGAAAGCAGTGATGAGAAATAGGGAGGTGAGTATGGAAGTTAAGAAGTCAGTGCATGATAGTATTGTGATCCCTACCCTGACGTATGGAAGCGAGGCATGGACCTTGCAAGAGGGGAACAAGTCAAGAGTGAGAGAAGTGGAAATGAGTTACTTGAGAGGAGCATGTGGAGTGACGTGGAGGGACAGATTGACGAATGAAGAAGTGAAGGAACGCTGTGGGGTGGATGTGGATGTGGTTGAGAAGATTAGGAGAAATACACTGAGGTGGTTTGGACATGTGAAGAGAATGGAGAATGAAAGACTGACTAAGAGGGTGTATGTAAGTGAGGAGGAGGGAGGGAGAGGGAGAGGTAGACCGAGGATGAGGTGGAGGGATGGAGTTGAGAGGTATATGAGGGAGGGGGGGGGAGTTGGAGGGAGGGTAGTCAAATGGTGGGTGACAGAGCGACTTGGAGGCGTTTTGTCTGCGGCCACCCTTTGCGGGATTAGGGCGTCGGGCTATATATATATATATATATATATATATATATATATATATATATATACCGGTACATACCAGGTAAATTATCATCATTCTTAGCAGCTGCAATGGTATATACATGCACACCTTTACGTCCGATGGGTACACCAGGAAATCTCCATTCTTTGTGCCACTTTTAAGTTTGAATGGAGTATTTGTTACAGTTAATAAGTAAAGATAACACAAATTATCCTCCAGCACGGAACACTATGCTGACTCGTATTTTAAGCCATTCACATAACAAGTCTCAGGTAATGTTAATGCATTCATTCCTTTCGCACTTACAACACGGACTGAAACTTTCGTGATTTCGTGCGACAAAACAAATGTGCTTCAATTTGTCTCTGCTTGTTCCATCTCTGCATGTTGCAAAACGCCATTCAAACTATTTGTGGTAGTTCAATGAGACGTAGATGAGTCAAACATTGTGTCACTGTCAGAGTGGGTGTCATGAAATACTAGTAAAGGATCATCGTTGCTCTCTACTGGTGGTTGTGGATTTACGATAGACTGTGTGATCGAATATACCTGTGAAAGGATAGGGTGTAGGCAATTCATGCCTGATACATAATGTCCCTGTACTTTAATACTACCACAAGCAGGAATCAGTTCAGTGGAATGTTGAGCCATGGTGCCAATACCAATTAAAACATCTGCAGGATACCGGAGTTGTTTGTGACACAAGACTCAGCAGCGAAGGGTTTTATTAATTCATCAAGTTGTATTTCAAGAGTTACCTTACCCTTCACATAAAATTCTGAGCCCTCAACACCATATAGACGAATGTCAGGCGGCTCAAGGATCCAACCCCGTTTGATTCTTCCTTTAATATTGTTTAGGGAGGACTCCGATATTACTCGTAAGTTTACCATAGACCCAGAGTCCAAAAAAAATGATGTAGGGACTGCTTCACCTTTACCTAAGATAACTATACCCAAGCGAGTCAGAGGGCCAATTTGGCGAATGGGGAGCTCAGAATTTTGAGTCATTATGGAGTATTCTGTTGGTTTTGGAGGAGGTTTTCCCCAGACTGTTTATTTCAAAGGCACGGCATTCACTAGTGAAATGATTATGGTTTTTATAATAAGTACAGTACTTATTCCTGAATGAACGTGAAGGTGATCTACTATCAAGCCTATGACCTCGCTCATTTCCTATATTCTTATATCAGTTTATTTCACGATGACCTGTTCGTTTACAGTACCAACAAACTGTCTTCGTTCTGCTTGAAGATCTGGGTCTGTTATGAAAGAAACTGCTTTGTGACGCAGGGCTAGCACGTGACATGGCTGCTGAACCTGGTGTGACGTTTAGTTTGCTGAGTGAACGTGAGGCGTGCCCCTGACCTTGCGACTGCAAAGACTGTGCTGAGCTAGAGATTGGGCGAACTGTGCAAACTGTTTGAGAAGGGATGATATCGAGTTTCTCTTTATCTGTACAGCTAACATGGTTATGCCATCCTTTGGAGAAAACTGCATCTCTAACGCTGCATCTAATTCATTCTTGTTAAGACGATTTAAGAATCTGAGATAACCAAATAACGTTGGTACATTGTTTAGTGATAGGGTACTGTTTCCCTTATCATCGATTTCCGTCCACTGACTGTTTCGCAATGCTTCTGAAAATTCTATTTCTGTTGCTGCTGACACCACTGTCTCTTCCAACAGCGTACTTTGTTCTGAAGGGATGAACTTATCGTGTCTCATACTTTGCAATAATCCGTAAACGCTCATCAAACATCCAGCTTTCCTGTGTTTACAAGGAAAAAAAAAAATCTGCGACTTTGTTACAGCATTCATCAAAGGAAGTAAACTTACAAAATATCTGCAACGGACTAGTGACCCGATTCGTAAGGAACCATCATCTAATCGGCTCCGAAGATAGGCTCTATTAGCACTGTCTGTTGTAAGTCCTTTGTTTGTGACTGCAGACTGGACATCACTAATGAAATACGCGCTAATTGCAGGATTCAGTCCAGTGAATCTGGGACGCGATGCATCTTCCAAAATAATTGTTTGGGGGGCAGAGGGGGTTGCCATATTTAAAAAAGTGGAAGAAGTAGAAGGTAAGTCAGAAATGTGTGATGTATTGGGGATATGATTCTCAGCTGATTGATCTATTTCTCGCGAATAAGTCTTACCGTTTCTTAAACAGGTAAGATCGTCGTGTAAGATTTCGATCTTAGTGGGCTTTACTTCATCTCTGGAGGTATGTGTATCATGTTGAGATTAATTTGCTTCAAGTGAGGAAATGTCATTAGAAATGAATTGGAGGAAAAAAAAGTACAAGGAAAATATAAAATGAGTCAATATAAGTGAGGGTATTTTCTTTAACTAAAATAAATTATTAAACAATAACCCTTATAAAGGGAGGGTTTTTATGTATATAATATTTACAAATGAAGTGTTCATATGGATAAGCATGGTTTTAAAAAATTAGAATATGAGCAATAATTTAGGGAAGATGTTTTTAGTATAGTAATTTAATCGTGTAAGAGAAGAGACAGAAAACAGAAAAAATAATGTATTAAGATTACTGGTCCGGAGATAAAAGAAGGAACTCTTTACTGAATGGCTCTTAATCTCACCTTTTTAAATAACATCTTGTGCAGGGTGTGATGTGAGCTGCTACTGACAGCTGGTGGAAGGTGAAGAAGTTAAGCTGTAGGTCACCGGGTGACTGAAGGTTTGACAGTCAGCGGGATCCTGGCTGGGATGAAGGTTTGATGACAGGCTTTGCGTCAAACGGCAGGGGTGGAGGCGGCAGACAGTTTTAGCGGTAGACAGGCTTATTGACAGGCTTGGCAGCAGACAGACTTATTCACAGGCAGATTTGGGCAGGCTTGGTAGGCGACAGATACACTTGGCAACAGGCTGATTATTGACGTCAGACTTGGTTGGCGACAGATGGCAGACAGTCGGTATATCGGCTGCCGTACTAGATTTGACGATAGACAGACTTGATATAAGGTGAGCTCTTGACCTCGCGCCACCAAAATCTGGCAGAACAGTCAGGTCAGGAAAGAACTGAGCACTTCGATTTTGATAAAGGTCGTTCGAAGGTCAAGGTCATAGGGCAAAGTCAAATATTCGATCCTTAGAACATTTACAGGGCACGGACGCTGCACTCTCTGTGTTCCTTCTTTCTAGCACTGAGGCTAGTAAGAGCAGATGCCAAGTCCTTAAAGAATTTTAATGGCAGGCATGAGAAAGTAAGAGAATGGAAAAATAATGGTACCCTGGTTTTCCTCAACCGGAATTTCGAAACTATTGTTACAGATAAAAATCTGAGCACAGAGTTCAGCTTTTCGGAGAAGGAAACACCCAGAGAACCATGATGATGGAACAAAGGAAGAAGTAAAATAATTTACTCTAAGATTTCTGGCAATTGCCAGAAAAATCGGAATGAGTTTGTGTCTGAAATTTTCTTGCACTAAACTGGATGAAGTTATTTCTTGCAGTTCGAAGAACATATCTGAACGATAATGAGAAAAATTAGAATCTGCATGTTATTCAGGGGTGACCTGGCGCCTGTCCCTACTGAAGATCACCTCCATGTCTCTGAAATCAGATCAAGCACGATTATACCAAGGATTCTTGGCATCTGTCAGACGGCAGATGTCCAGCAGGTAAACCTCAATGTACACATCACATTCAGATAGGTCTCAACCATGGAAGCAAAAACCATTCCAGGAAAAGTCAAAGAAATAATGCCTAAGTGTCTACCACAATGCCGATACCATCATAATGCTACAGATATCGCTTCATCTGAGGTATCGTGGGCCTTATGGGAGCTACAGCACTGGTTATGGTTGTATCTGCAAAAACTCATTAGAAAAGAAAAAAGAGAGAGAGTAAGTAGAAAGATTAGCTGTTGAAGAAAAAGTAAGGTACGTTAGAACTCTTTTCGAGGTAGTCTTGGATGCGGTTAGGTAGCAGTACATCTCCTGAAGGATAGAAAATATTGAGGCTATATTCACCAGGAGGGTAAGTAAATGGAGAAGAAAACCACAGACGGTGAAACAGAAAGATTGTATTCCACTTTAAAAGTAATATAATCGATGAAATTAAGGTAGTTACTCAACTTAGGATAAGTAAACAGCAAATGTTTTAGTCAAAGATTTGCAAGATAAATAGATTTTAGAGAATGCAGAGGATTCATGTTCGGGAGCTCGAGAACGGTTAGTACTCTGAAATGATTCGTCAGCAATTACGGTCACTTAAATTCATCGATCACGGGTATGATTAATTTATTCTGGAGCTGCACAGAGAGGCATGACGAGTAAGGCAAAATGCTGGCTGAGAGGAACTATGGTTCAGTGCGTGGGTGCTGGGTCTGGTTACCTCTGAGGATTTAAAATCTTATGTAGCGTATCCAACGCTTGAAATAGGATGGTTAGTGATGTAGCAGTCATCCTACGAGCAATAAACGACGCCATGCATCAAATAATGTAACCATGTAACCACCTGGGTTGCTAATTAAACCTATCCAAGTAGCTGTATAGTTTTCTTTCGTACTTTGTTTCTATGTTGTCTCTTTAGTCGAGAAATCACTCTTGGCCAATAAATCAGTTATACACAGGACCAGTAATATTTGGCTGCTGTTAAAAGAATCGTCAATTACATCCGTATTGTACGTTTTTATTATGTTTTCTTACTACTGCCAGGCGATTTTATTTAGGTTAGGAAGCACACTTTGTAATGAAAAAGTTTGCAACAAAATCTTTAAATGCCCGATGTGTGGAGGCCCGCAGCTGGACTTCCATAGTGCTGTACATTTAAGAGTAGGCGGCAAGTCTACATGCCTTGGTAGTATTACATGATTTAAAAAAAAAAAAAAAAAAATCGCCTCTTGGGGACGGAACCTACACACGTCGTCACTCAGTCTCGGAAGTCTCAACCAATATATTGCCTGCCAAACGTCTGGACGGAAATATCTTACACTTAAGTCAGTTATAGAAAAAAAATACATATATTCTCTCTAAAGATGGCATGACACACTCAGTCTGAAAGGTTGGCGCTGTCTCACGGATATGAAATGAAATTATCGTCACTGGAAAACTGTACTACGTTTGAGATTATTTTCCACGTTCAGCTTTACCTAGCCAGGATTCCAATCTATCTAATTACTACTTATTAGGTGAAGAAGATCTCCTTTGACTCTGACAAGGATGGTGAATACGAACAATTACCAAGAACTCTACCTTGCTTAGTAAATAGTGAGGAAAGGAAAAGAAAGTCTCATAATACGGACGGAGTCAAGAAAAGGACAAAAGGTACTGAACGAGGAGTCTAGGGTAATAAGAATGTACTTTGGGGGTTGAGTCATTTTTTACATTAATCCGAAGCCGTACATAAACCTATTAGGATTTGGCTATTATTCCAGTCACAGCCAAGACAGCTGGGTGGGTTAGAGTATCGTTTCGTAAGGTTCGATTCAAAATGTGCGCGGGGCATTATTATTCGTGACTACATACAGTATTTCGTGATATTTTTCACAGCGTCGTGTGTTGTTCAGGTGGAAGATTTACATTATACTCACATAGTGAAACTGTGTATTGTGGGGATACATCAGTTTTGATCTGATCTGAATCCTCGTCAGTTAACAACAAGCAAAACACTTGTATGTACAGCCTTGTGATAAGAGAGAGAGAGAGAGAGAGAGAGAGAGAGAAGCAGTAGCAGCAGCAATAGCAACTAGGGCAAATTGTACAAAAGGAGAAGTGGGGGGAGAGGGAGGAAGAGAAGTAAGGCTAGTGAATGCTTTTGAAAAGAATGGGATGGGTATAATAAAGAATGAAGGTACCGATGGCTCAGAATGTGGGGCAAAAGGAGAGCAAACTGAGAGAACATGGCAGTAGTTGTGGGTGTACAGTAAAGAGAGTGAGACAACGCGGAAAGCCAGAGTGAACAAGAGAGAGACGACTGTATGGACAAAGATGGAAATACTGGACCTCTCATATCATAAGGAAATATGTGATATAACAGTAAATATCGTCCTTAACTGTTAGGACGTTGTTGCATTTGGTCCGTCAGATTTGGCTCGGGTGTTCTAAATATCTGCTTAATTAAGCACAGGACCGCCAAATTCTTAAGTGTGAAGAGATAAGCTACAGCAACCCAATATAACAAATTAACCCTGACTGTAAAACGATGTAACTGTGACCAAAACAACCGACCCCTTATCCCGCACTTTTCAAACGAATATTTGCTGCTCTGTCTCCAATTTCTTCACGCTGTGGAAGGTCCGCTGATCTTAGTTTCGTCCGTGGACAGATGGTGGTGTTGTGATTCCATACACAGGAAGAGGGAGAGGGAAAATGAATTAGGAGGGAGGATCAACATAGGGAGGTTTGGCAGGGAGAAGTGGGATGGAGAATGACAGTGAATGGAAAGGAATGGTGAAGAGAAGCCAAGATTAAGTTGGGAAGCAGAGCAAAGGAAGGGGGCGAATGAGCGTGAGCTGGATTGATGGGGTGAACCAAGTGGAAAGATGAGGGAAGGATGTGCGTGAGGACGTGTGTTAGGAAGCAACAGCATGAAGAAGGAACGAAATGGAGAAGCTGGTGGATGAGAAACATGAGTAGAAAAATGAATGGAGGAAAGGGGGTATGAGCATGAAGAGGCTTAGGTAAAGAGAGAGGGAGGGAAATGGGTTCTGGGAAGAGGCGGGGGACGTGGAGGGGCGAGAGTGACTCAAGTGGCTTGGAGATTAATCTTAAGAGAAAGAAGGTGCAGGAGCAAATATTTCTTCATCGCCAGGGGTGCAGTGTACGTTGATAGTATTAATGCCGGTATCTCGTCACGCCTACTGAGTGGCTGGGCTTCATGAGTGGCTCGGGGCGGCACAACACATAAGGCCTGCCTGGTGTTATTATTATTGCACACACCATTATTCTACCCTTAAACACTTCAGACAACACTTACTTTACTGCTGTCCCCTTCACAGTGGTTGTGATATGACAGGGTACTCTAGTATAGTGCAGATTTACAGAATTTGTATGCAAAGAAGAAAGAGTGAAAACGATGAAGCCTGCAAAATGTTGTTCTTTCCAGGAAAAATTGAACAAAAGTTTAATAAATTAAAGAGCCTTTCGTTTCAAAATGCCTGGATACATTGCGATAAAAAAAAATGGAGGTCAAAATCAGAGGGAATTGCACACTGAGGAAGACAGTTCCAGAACTGACCTGTAGCATTCACAAAGTTGAATACTAGTTAACTATTGCAATAGAGAGCGGAATAGAAAAGAGGTGAGAAACAGCTGACAGGGATGTATGCAGAAAGTTCAGAAGAGCAGTGACTCCTGAAATAGCGATAAAAGAGGAAAAAATGCAATACTGCGGTGAAAAGAGATAGGTTAAGGTGGGTCATTAAGAGAAGGGGACTAATGAGGCGAAAGTCTTTTCAGTGTAATATCTTCCTGGCTATACTATTGCTACTACGTGGCTATTACGTTCATGCAATGGAAGAATTCTCGTACTTTAGGGGTAGGAAGCGTCTCCGTTAATTCTTTCACGATGAAGACCTCCTTATATTTTACTTCTTGTTTGGTGGATGCACTTTGTAATGAAGGATTACTGTGACATATTTTTCCTTTGTTTTCGTTCTTTCTTTTAATTTTTCGTTCTTTTCTTTTTCATTGTTCGCTTTTTTTTCCATCATACGATTTTACTCAACTTAGGGTAGTCCTTGTGTAATCAAGGGGTTAATGAAGATTATTTCATTTCTACAGTCTATCTTAAGCTGAAATCAAAGACCGCGATAAATAGGAAACACCGGAAGTGACACTGGAGGGCAGGGAGTAGCGAGACTATGTAGTGAGGAGGGCTTACCGGAGAACTGCAAGGTGTAACGACAGTGTGAATCTGCCAATACTAGATATAAATCTCATAAAATGCACAGCCCAAATTTAATAATCTACACTACGGTAGCTTAGTCCCACCAGGCCCTCTGGGTCGCGAAATGACCCAGCAGTCCTACAACATCCTACAGAAATACAGATATAGAAGGGATCACGCACTTTTCCATGTCACCGTTTAGGCATTAATACTCGTCAATTATAATTATCCCAGTCTCTTTATGGACTGCGATAGAGGTAATACAGAGAGTCTTTTTATGACATTTTGGTAGGTTTTGCCAAAGACCTCCTCACGTCTCCACCCCAGCCTGAGATCAGTCTAGCAGTCCAACACTACGGTACCACTTGATCACTACCTTGCAATTTTTTTTTTATGTAACCCTTAAAGTACGATTTTTCGAAATTATTCATGTTTCTACCAGACGCTGTTGTTCAGCTTGGGGGGACCTTTTGTAGTGAAGGAGCTACCCTTCACTGATTCATGAAATGAATGAATTCCTACATCGCTTTTCAGCGGGCACAATGATGGTGAGTGAGTGAATATACTTGACTAATAAAGTGTCCAATATTACATATAGCCCAAGGAACGAAATGTGTCAAAGTTTCCTTTTGAATATGCGTGTAGGTAAATAGATATAGAGATAAACATAGGTCGATATTTATTTATTTTTTTTTTTTATGGATAAGTAGTTTTGTTTTGTATACCTTCTTTGCACCATGCAAAAGGTTTCCTTTCTCAGCGTTCACTACACTTAACCTGACCTATCTTAACATAATTCTGACGAACTGAATTAACATAACCGTAATAAACTAACCTAACCTAATCTTGATGAATTAAACTAACCTAAACTGGCTTAACCTAAAGTGACCTAGGACATTCTGGAAAAAAAAAGAAAAAAAGTGCCGATCGATTAAAGTTGGGAACTTAGCTGGTGGGAAGCCATGCACCATGCCCAACTTCGGCACAGAGTGGTCACCAGTAAGTTCACTGGCTCAATGTGACCCCGCCGCGCTGCTACCTCTATCCTGGCGGCCAAGAATGATTAAATGATAATATTAGTTGGTTACTGAAAACCAATATATGCCCACCTACTGCACAAGGTTAAGAGAGGCAGAAAATAAGTAGAGATTTCAGATGTGAATAGAGAAGGTTCTCCAACCTCCATCTCCATGCCATGTAAGTTATTAGTTTCATTATAACAGGTTTACACTTACCGTCCGCAAAAAGATCATTACAGTAGATTAGCACAATCAGTTTATGATTTGTGGACAGGATGTACTGAGACCTCCAGCTCCCATGACATATAATATCTGCTCTCCCATCAGTATTTTTCTTAATTCTTGCATCCCCATACCTAAAATTTATCATCAAATACTTAGAGCGCCTATCCCATGGTTTTGCATCCTTATTTGAATTCCCCCCATAATTTCTGTCCACATTTCAACGCTTCTTTCATACAATGTCCTCAAATGCTTCATATTAAAATTTTTCCTTATATTTTGCCCCAGCCTTCGTCTCTTCCACGATTCTACGGAGTCAGTTCCCTTCTTTCCTTCTATACTTCTTTCAGTTTTCGCCTCTCTAATCTTCCCTTCTGTGAGATTTGATAACGTTCACCCTATAAGGGTTTTCGATTTATATACCTTAACTGTTGGAATCCAAGGACTTTTTTTTATTGTATTCTTGCTGCCAGCAGTCGGCTTCATTCAGTAAAGGAGAGTTATAGGGTATTGAAAAAAAAAGAGGATTTATCACACAATTCCAGTTCCAAAAGAATATCCAGAGGTGTAAATAATCGTCCAGAGACAGCAATAGAACAGTACGGCATATCATGTGATTGAACGAGTAAAAGAGCCGGGAAGCCAACCCTGAGACTAATTAAACTGTTTAGTTGCAATAAGAATATACTACTTATGGTTTCTCACGTTCTCACTCGGTTACTAGGACTTCACAGTAATTCAGCTCTTTGATTGCTGGGATTACCGTTAGTATACTGCTATGGGGAACAGATTAACCAAGTGCGTTATCCACAGCTACATAGTAAATAAACCATCTAATTTTTTTTTTTTTCAACAGGAAATTCTACAGGTGCAAAAAATCATCTGGAATTATCCGGAATTAAAAGAAAGTACGTCAACAGCGGCCATAATTATAACAGAGATGTCTTTAAGTTCTTTGAGTTTAAGGGTTGGCGTCGAAGGAAGAAAATTATCCGAACTTGTTTAATGTAGCTAATTGCGCACATGACAGCAGAAGAGTCAAGCGACATGCCTCCTAGCTTACTAACTACTAGGATTTCTCTCAGCTAAACGAGGTCGTTCGGTGTTACCTTGAACAAAACAACACTTTTAGTACGAAGATGTGAAAGTGTTGACCCTTGAATCGGGAGACAGTTCCTGCTACCTACGACGATTTCAATAACCTGGGAATGGCAGGTAATTATATGGGGTGGGGGGAGGATAATCAAGGAGACATCTAACCTCTTCAGTTCATCTTCCTGAGCTGACTAAAATCGTCTGGCTATAGGAAAAATGAAAT
>NC_136979.1:31272465-31304965 GCF_032717465.1 Coenobita brevimanus
TTAGATAATTTTTTCAGATATTTCAGATTATAAACATTAGGACAATGTCAATACCAGTAGCAAAATTTTATGCCTCAATGGCGGTGGCAGAAGGTGACCAAGAAGAAGAAAATTATTCAGATGGTGATTTATCTGTATCCGACGCTGATGATTATGAAGTGCTTGAACGATTGGTCAGTGAAATTAGTGTGAGTAGTATTGAGTCTCCTGTGAGTGCTGATGATAATTCTGAAAATATAAGTGGTGGTAGTAATACAGAAGATGCTCATCAAGAGGATGAAACAAGAAATTGTTGTACCAAATTTGAACATTATAGTGATAGTTTTATTTTAGGATCATGCTAATTTACTTTACACATGAACTTGTTATTATTTTGAGAACCTGTTCCAAGAATACTGACAATCAGACATTTAAATAAGTGTAGAATCAGTACTTCCACACTCAAACTTTAATAAAATTGTGATAAAATGAAAAATTTTTGTTAAAATAATAATAATAATAAAAAAGGGGACACTTGGTGGGTTGGTTCCACGTGCCGTGTCCTGGGCAACATATGTACGAAGTTTAGTACATATAACTTTATGAATATGGCAGAAATACACCATTAAGGTTTGAGGTCCGCCGGGACCTCATCGGTTTTCCGTGTAACTTGGTAACTCCTGGCCCATGAAGGGCTAGCTCCACAGCAGATGGATGGAATCGAATGAAACTTTGCATGCTTATAGAAGTTAATCAGCACTACTTGGTCTGCTTAGAGTTGGTCATCATCTCCTACCAGGTTGTTTAATTTTCGTTATGAATATTCTGAAGGTAAATAAAACAAAATGGCCACTTAAGTCTTGTTTGTGTGTTAGAGTTCACATTCATAGAAATTCTGAAGCCAGTCATAAATTAATTAAGGGTGTGTCCTATTTACAAAGATTTTTATGAACAGAATTCTCATAACTATATTAAGTCACCATGAAAAAGACTTCATTGTCATAAAGTGGCCTGTTAGATTCTATTTTCGTCTCCTGTGACTCAAGAGCCCCGAGGGTATGGCAGTAAACAGCTTGGATATTCTTACTTATCCTTTGATTTCTCTATCAGGATTTCTTACTTCCATATCCATTTCTTCCCTTCTTATCTCTCTTCTTCACCGGACTTTTCTTTCCTCATTTCCCCCCCATCTTCATTAAGTTCTCCTCTCCCTTCTTACTCCATTCCCTCGTTTCTCTAATCTTTCTCTCCGACAAGGAGAGTACGTTTTCATCCCTGTTTGCTTGTTTGTTTCTTTGTCTGTTAGCACCTGGGATTGCTCTAAAACTAGAAGAGAGATTTGGATCAAATTTGTTGGGTTGGTATCCCATGTCCCAGGGAGCAATCGATTAGCTTTTGGGATCAATCCGGATCATAATACAGATTCAGGATCCGGAAAACACTTTTTGCAAAAATCTAATGAATGATGAGAAACCCAAACGCATTATGAAGAGTTGTTTGGAAAATACGTTGCCCTTGTTAGAGAGATGCACTCCGCTGAGTGCCCGTCTAGTTATCGTCTGCCCTTAAAAAGAGGGGCGATAATGTATTTGCCTGCCTCTGTGTGTGTGTGTGTGTGTGTGTGTGTGTGTGTGTGTGTGTGTGTGTGTGTGTGTGTGTGTGTGTGTGTCTGTTCCCATTATACCTCATGAAAGACTTTAGCTATCAGCATGAAACCTTCAGGGTATCAAGGTATGGCCAAAATCTTGGCCAGGTTCAAAAATGGGCACTCGGGGTCAAAGTTAAGGTCACCAAAATGACAGCTAAAGGTCTACTACTTTTTATCACCCTCGTTTAGCACCGTTATATCTCATGAACGGCTTGAGCTATTAACATGAAACCTTCAAGGTATCAAGATATGGCCTAAATCTTGGACTTGGCCAACAGCATATTCTGGCGGGCGATTAGTACTCGGCTCCCGAATGCTTTTTTTTCATTCTTGGTTATATTTTATCGACATCCCTCTTTTATTTTTACACCCTCTCTTTCGGAGCAAGTGCAGGAGTGGACGTTGTATTTATTTTGTTTGAGATGTTTGTTTGTGTGTGTGTGGGGAGGGGAGGAGGTGAGTGGGTGGGTGGGTAAACAAAATACCTCAAACTTTTTTCATCCAATTCCAGCCAAATTTATTGAAGATGTAAAGACACAGACAAGGGGCTAGTTTATTTTTTTCTGAGAATAATACGTCAAAGGTCAAGGTCACCAAGTTAGATCATATCCTAAGATAGTAATTTTAACATAAACAATATAGTATATTTCGATTTAAACTAAATTTGGTGGATACGTTGACGGCACTGCAAGGCCGAAGACGGAAGGACTCTTGAGAAAAGTAAGTCGGAGGTCAAAGGCACAAAGCAAGATCAAAACTCGACTCGTGCGACTGCATGTAAGCAAAATAACTAAAACATCTTTTATCTGATTTGGACAAACTTGGCGGATGGATTGAGGATCAGCCATGGGTTGACCTAGTTTCTTTTAGGATAATAGGCTAAAGATCAAGGTTACCCTGCAAGGTAAGCTTTTTTTTTTTTTTTTTTATCCGTCCAACATTGTTAAGACAAAGATAAAAGATATCATTTTTAAAAATATAATTAGCCAGAGGTCAATGTCACTGGGAAAGGTCAAAATTAAAGGTCACATGGGAAAGTCAGATTAAAGAGCTTTATTTGATTCGGAGTAAACATGATGAAAGAGTTCAGGGTCAGGCAAGAATGAATTAATTCGATTTCGAGAGCAATCGCTTGAGGGTTAAGGTCTTAGGGCAGAGTCAGATATTTGGTCTTTCGATCGATTGGCTGGAGCGTGTGTTGCCCTCTATGAGTGCTCCTTCTTGTTCTTTTCCGCATTTTTTCTTTCTCTTCTTCGTTTCACAACTTTCTCTTCTCCATTCCATCCCGCTACCCATTTTTCTCCTTCTCGACCATCTCTACATTCCTCGAGCAGCGATTTCTGCTGCACACCCCTCTTAAATTATGCATCTAAATACCATGTCCTTCATCTTTTCTCTTTTATATCCATCCTTCCATTTATTTATAGCACCATTCTTTCAGTCTTCGTCCAATCCTATACCTCCAGCTCTCATCTGCATTCATATTATGTACCTTCTTTTTGTGTGGCCTTTTCTATTGCACTCCCTTTATACTTTTCCTTCCAATCTATCCCTCCATTTTTTTTCTTTTCTTCTTGTGCATATCCACTCTGCTTCCATTCTTCCTCTCATCCCATCCCCCCTGCCCTCTTTCTTTGTTATATATCCTTCCATATCTTTATAACCCTTTCTATTTAACACCCCTTTCTTTTTCCTCCTCAAATCCTATCTATCATCTCCATCCCTCCTATTCCCGGCTATAATTACATCCTGTCACTTCACTTACCTCCCCCTCTTCCCCTCCCCTTCTTTATCTCCCTCCCTCCCCAAACGTCTGCTTCCACCTTCCCATCATCATCCCAGCCACTCGACCTCCTTCCCACCCCTTGAATTACCATATCCATTTCATATTTTTCATTTCTGTAATCACTTCATTAGCATCTGATTGACGCGCTACACACACACACACACACACACACACACACACACACAAATAATTCTTCAGAAGCGAAATAAGATGCACATGACACACACACACGGGTAGACATCACAAGACGACAGAGTGAGTACAAAGGAAGTTAACATTAAAGCCGTGAGAACCTTAGCTCCCCTTGCACTTCGTCACTGTGAAATATGAATATGTAATTAAACAGCGCCCCTGTCTCCTTATGTTGTTCCGCGACCAGCCGCGACCTAACACTTACGAAGAAGACGACAGACCATTTTTAAGCTGAATACAGTCGTCTGGTCGTAGTAGATTTACATAAATCAAACTTTGGTCAACGACAATAGATAAAATTTTGCCAGAACTTAGTTTTATGAACACAGTACCATATGGTGGTGACCATTATTCACTCACCCGATGCAGTGCTGTCTACTTCTTCCTTCGCCTTTATCATTCTATTCTGTGTCTGCCCTCCTCTCTTCCCATTTCTCCCTTCCTTTTTGTCAATATATTTTTCTTCATTCCACTATTGGTGGCTCTGCAGTCTGCACTGAATGGAAAGCCTCATCTTCTAATATACTATAGCACTAGCCGTGTGTGTGTGTGTGTGTGTGTGTGTGTGTGTGTGTGTGTGTGTGTGTGTGTGTGTGTGTGTGTGTGTGTGTGTGTGTGTGTGTGTGTGTGTGTGTGTGTGTGTGTGTGTGTGTGTGTGTGTGTGTGTGTGTTTTGGGCAGCCGAAACTACACATTCAAATCGCACCAAAATTGGCACAAAAATCGCAAAAAAATTGCTGATATGAAAAAACTTGCTCCCATCAATTTAAAAACTTTTACTATATATAATGAGCGATCACATTTTGACCAAGAAACGCCGCTTCTGGCGCCCGGCAAAGGATCTCCGTAGAAATTTTTGCCCACAGCTATAACTAAAATATATTATGGCAGCCCGAGAGCCCTCCGCAGGAGCAAGTACGAGGAGCCCGAAGGGCCCATGAGCACTTGTGATTATCTGTAACCTAGAAAACCATTTACAACGCTGGGTGATATATATATATATATATATATATATATATATATATATATATATATATAGAACCAAATAGCAGAGTGAAATGGAGCTTATTATGGTGCCCCAATTAACTGGGTGGAGAGACGCAAAGCAGGCGACAATGCGGTAACCAAACATCCACACTCATTCCCTCTCCTTGCTGTGGCAAAGCGTTGTCTACTGAACGAGAACATCGGTTGAACGATCCTGCAGGGGCGGCTGCTTTAATGCGGTCGATGGGTCTTTCCCAAAGCAAGAACATGCATACAAGTATTGATATTTAACCTCTGGAAGATTATTACACAGCAGTGTTAAGTTTACTACATGAGGAATGAGAATAGCACGTACAACATTGGAGAAAGTCTGTTACATCCACACTAATTCAGGCTTTTTGTGTTTATTATAAAATGAAGGAACTACGGACTGAAAGGCTATTCTTACTTTCTTATATCCTTGTCTTCTTTTTTCCTTCCCCATTTCCTTTACAATTTAGGAAAGTCGAAGCATTCCAAAATCTGAAACAAAAATGTACTAAGAGTTGCATAACAAGGGGTTTGGAGTTCCCGAAGTATCTGTTCATTAGCTAGTTATTCTGCATATTATACCTGAAAAGCCTCTTGTGTTTTGCTGATGCAACTTTGTCGACAATACTGCGCTGTGAATATCATCCAAGAGAATACTAAAGTGTAAAATGCAAAACATATCGCCAAGGAGGAAATCCTAAGACACTTCCAATGGCACTGAGAATATGGCCAAGTCCTCTACTTGTCATCAGCCTCTTCCCTGCCTCCCATGCATCGGATGACATCACTCTCTCTCTCTCTCTCTCTCTCTCTCTCTCTCTCTACTTTATTCTTGCCAGTACCAGGCGACTGGGAGACGATTCGAATTATAGAGTTATATATAGCCTTCTTTATCCCCGTCTATATACTGATCTTTCTGCAACGGAGAAAACTGTGTGGAGGCACCAAGAATATGCTATAACAGCGTCGAAATGAATAGGTTAATGATACGCCTTGTCAAACAACCAAGTATTTACCTTCTGTTTTATTGATCTTTTACTTTCTAGGTCGTGCAAAAAAATCTTCGTATCACGAGTTGAATTTGTGACGTGATCCATACCACGTTGTGTGCACAGTACCCTTTTCTGCAAGATATGCCACTAACTGGTTGCACTAACAGTTGTGGAAACCATTGCTGAAAATCGGTACAATGACTGAAAATCATCATTACTGAATATTAAGTGTGGTTGTACGATGCGCCAAAGCATCTGCAAATAATTCATTGAATCTACCAGTTATGTTTGCCCAAAATAATATAAATGAATAAGTATACAAATCAATAAAAAATAAAACGCCCCTCATAACAAAGACAAAGAATGATGTGGCACAGCAGTGGTAGAGCTCGGTTATATTTAGAATCGTTCTAGCCGTCACGAACTATTGTAGTGTTACAGAAATCTAGCCTTAAACTTTCTAATTCTTTGTCATCCAAACCACTGACACTGTTATTATGTGAGAAATGTGGAAGTGCGAAGCCAGCGACTAACTGAAACAGAAATAGCACCAACCTCTCTTATATCCCTCCCACAGTTAGTGAACTAGCCTATTAAATAAACTCCAGAAATCATATAATGTTACCTCTGGGCTCAATTTGATAATAAAGTTAGGTAAACTTTTTCACCTTTGTTGACTAGTACCGTACCTTTCCCTCTTGCTGGAATTTGCTCTGATTCAGCCCTCTTGCTGGAATTTGCTCTAATTCAGCTTGTCCCAAAGAAGGGTAACCATTCGCAGTCCTCTGACTATCACTCAGTTGCTTTAACATCCAGTATTTCTAAAGCTTCTGAATCTATTCTTAATTTAAAAAGTAAAGTATCTTCCTTTTGCCAACTTCCGACTGATCATCATTATCGCTTCCGCGGGGACGCTCCGCTGGTGATTTTCTCACCATCCTTTCTGGCCCCTGGTCATTCTCCTTATGGAACTTTGGCCAAAGCCTTGCCATTGCATTATCTCAAAGGCTTTGGATCGAGTCTTCTCCCTTACGGTTTCTATCCTTCTATCCGTACTTTCATCTCTAGTGTCCTTTCTGGTCGTTCTACAGCTGTTGATGTAGATGGCCACCGTTCTTCTAAGGCTATTAATAGTGGTGTTCCCCAGGGTTCTGTCCTGTCACTGACTTTCTTCCTTCTGGTCATCAGTGACCGTCTGAGCTGTATTGTACATCTAACCCTATCCACTCATATGCTGATAATTTCACCCTTCATCTTTCCATTTGCTTCTCACAGAATGCATCACAGCAGTTACTTCAAAAAACACGCAATGAAGAAATGACACACCTAATGTCTGACTTTCTGTTTGAGATAAAGGTGATCTTGTTTGCAAATGCATCAGAAACTTAGTTCTTACGTTTTCAACCTGTAATAGTATTCTGCAGGACTATCCTTTAATTTTTAACAATATCCTGCTAAATCCTGCAGCATCTTTAAACATACATGGGGTTTCACTCTCTCGGGATTTATCTTAGAAAGATCATATTACCCCTCTTGTAAAATCTTCCCAGAGATTATGTTTGCTAAGCCGACTCTATGCCTTCTTTACCCTGACACAGTTGTTGACTTCGTACAGGATTTCTATTCGCCCCTGTGTCGAGTACAACTCTCATGTGTGTGTGAACGTTCCCCACATACATCTTTTCTCAAAAAGGTGGAATAAATGGCTTTGCATCTCATTAGTTCTCCTTCTCTTACTGGCTCCGTTCAACCTCTGTCTTGTCGACGCACTGTTGCATCTTTATTTATTTTCTGTTGTTGCTTGTAATGATCATTGCTTCTCTATACTGTCTACTTGCATCCCTCTACGGTAGGCGCGTAGCACCCGTCTGGTAGCAAGCTCTCATCGAATTTCTCTTCAGCTTTCTAATACAAGAGTTAACCTTTACTCCCAGTCCTTCATGTATGGAATAGATGAACTTTGGAACCATCTTCCTCTGTCTGTAGTTTGTCCCGCCTATGACCTTAAGTCTTTCAAACGCAAAGTTTCCAGACATATCGAAATGAATGGATCTTCATTTTGGCTCTGTTATTTGCTTTCTTGGAAGGAACAATCTTGCGGGGTCCTGGCCTTTGGTCCCTTCTTCCCTGTATTAAAAAATATGCAATCATTAGCCAATATTAGGACTGTACAAAGAAAGCAAGGTTCAGTGAATGTCACCCAATCTAGTACTACAGTCTTGTAACCTTCTTGACTGTGCAACACAGTAGGCATACTATTGTTAACACGGCAGCTCAAGCTGAGATTTTCAGACTTTATGGGCCTTTATCCTGCCTTCCGTTTGCCCTGAAATCATCTTTTGTGGCGATAAAACGATTAAGTCAGTACATTACTGTATTGGTTGGAGGTCAAATAAGTAAAAAAAAAAAAAAAAAAAAAAAGTGTAAAAAATATACAATTAGACAAAGATTAAATAGCCATCAAATATTGTACAGACAGAAAATGAAGATCAAAGTCTAAATAAAACCAAGTGGAAGTTAAATACCTTCAACACTACCATGAATCTCACCTTGACTTGCCCCACTTACTCGACTTTTTTTTTTTTTTCTGTAAGTTGTGATTATTTTACCCAAAAATTTTTTAGTTATATTATCAGGAAAACCCACATCTAGGATGACTTTGTAAAGTCACGTTCACTCCTTTTCGGTCTTGACACAGCAGCTTAACTTCCTTATGCCACTAATGATATATTATTCATGTTTTCTCCTTAGTTATTGCGCTTCATTGTATCATTGTCTCAAATTCTACTCATGATATATATATATATATATATATATATATATATATATATATATATATATATATATATATATATATAGACATAAGAAAAAAGAAAAAAGAGGGAAGCAATATAAAAAATGGGGTAAAGCAGAAAAGTACCATGTTTAATCCTTGCAAAATCTGAAGATCAGGACAAAGGCTAACATATAAAAATGAAATAAAAGAAGTAGGAGTTAACCTGTTAAAAGTTGTTACTGCGTGAATAGTTGGGTAGCGCTAGTCGAGTTATTGAGACTGGGTCGCATTCTGTGAATCAGGATGGATTCGGCAGTGATGAGGTCAGAGTAAGACTGACATGAAGTTAGTATCCGAAAATCTGCAGAAGAGAAAGGGTGATCAGAAAGGTGAGAGTGCTCCCTGATAGAAGAATAAGAGGGTTTAGAGAGGAACCTTCCAGTTCTAGTGGATTTACCTTGGTGCTCAAGAATTCGGTGGAGCAGCCAACGTGAGGTCGACCCCACGTATCTAGCAGGACAGCTAGAACATGAAAATAAATAAACCACATTGGACCGGAGGTTAGTATGAAGACAAGAAGAATGTTTAAGAAAGCTACCTATAGTACTCTTGTTTGTTAATATTATCTTAAAATTAATTTGTGGATAACAATCACGGAGAAGTTTGTTTAGTGTTTTCCTAATTTCGTAACTTAATGAACCTAGGTATGGGATCTTGATATACAAACACTCCTTATCTACAGTATATATATATTATATACAGGTATATATAATCGTCCTGGAAATTAGATGAATAAAGTATATTAAACGGCGGAAATCGTAACAATCACTATTTATTTTTTTTATTGTTAGCGTTCCATGTCAGCTACTTCCGCAATAAAAGTAAGTACACCAAAGTCATCAACCTCCAGCTTAGTCATGCCTGCCTCATGAACTATGAAGACTTCAGAAAATCATAAGAAACAAACTTCCCACCACATCATTCGTTTTCAAACAGCCTTTCCCACACACCCCTACCAGGGCCTCACCACTCCCACATCCATCACGTCCAACCCCCCCTACCCCCTGCCATCACCTCACCAACCCCACTTTCACTCCGACCACTACCAGGAATTATGATCTCCCTCTCCCATACCTGCTTCTCACCACCCAACTTCCAGCACCTCAGCACCATCACTTGCAGATCTCCAGTCTCTCCTCCTCCCCATCTCTCCTCCAATATCTCACTAACACTACTTGCACATCCAATTCTTAGCCCATTCCCCTGTTAGCACTTCAAGCTCACCCCTACTGGCGCCTCTCCTTACTCATACCCTTCCAGCACCTCCCCCACCCCTTCTGCCGGCACCTAGTTCTCCCGCCTGCCAGCACCTCTCCGTTCCCCGTCGGCACCTTCATCTTTTCAATTTCCTCCCCATACAAACACCTTCAACCCCCCTACCACCTCCATCAGCACCCCCATCCTTGCAGCAGCTCTCCCCTCTCCTGTCTGCACCTTCTACTCTCCCCTGCTATCACCTCCCCTCTCTTTCCTACCAGCATATCTCCTATCCCATTTTACCCTGCCATCACCTCGTTTCTTTCCTATGTCAGGTTCCCACCATTCTACCTTTCAAAACTTCTCCGCTCGTCCCTCCATCTGCACCATACACTCCCAGTTCCAGCATCTCCATCCTCACCCCTGCCAGCATCTCACCACCCACATTTCTAACATTTCCAACTATCTCCCTCACATCCTCCAGTCTGTACTCGCACGTACACCTTTTTCCCTCCAAACAACCCCTCAGTAGCAACATTTACAGCGTATCCTCTCTGTCCCACTCTGTTAGCACCTCACTATCCCCACTTCCATCACGTCCGACTCCCTACTACCAGCATCTTATTTCACTCGTTTCCAATCTTCCCCCTACCAGCACCAGCCCCCTTTGCCAGCACCGTCCCCCCACCCCCCAGTCAACATCTCACCACCCCTTCTTCCGACACATCCAAGTCGCTCCTACACTTTACCACCCCACTTCCAGCCTTCCAATCCCAGTTAACCCAGACAACATCTTCACCACTTACAAATCTCCTTCCTGATTGCCAATGTTTCAACTACTCTTCTTCCAGCTCCTACCGTCTCTTCTCTACCTCCTACCAGCACCTCAACAGCCCCACTTCAAGCACCTCCAGGCCCCCTCTTACCACTGCTATCCTCTCCCTTTCCATGTTTCCCCTGCCAGCACTCCCTTCTTCTCCTCCCACTTGCCAGCACCTCCTCTTTCTCCTCCCCTCTGCCACCACCTCCTCGCGGTGAACTGTGGCCAACACAAACACAGGAGGACGGCCCACCCAACACCTGTCAATAATTCACTTAAGGCACTTTGGCTCCCACGCCGCCCCGTCCACCCCGCTACCTGGCTTATTGAGACCTCCGCCAACGTTCCCACCTCTGCACACACACACAAACACACACACACACACACACACAAGCAAATTTCAGGCATTATTTTTAAACTGTGTCTTTTTTCTGCTCACATCGCATCCTCATACTAACAGAAATATACGCTTATTTACTTTTATAGGCACTTTTACTTATATGCGAATACGCATTTCATCTCTCTCTCTCTCTCTCTCTCTCTCTCTCTCTCTCTCTCTCTCCCTCTCAGCAATTTGCTGGTGGTGGTGTAAATGCAGTGGGGGCGACGATGGCCGATGGTGAGGTGAGCTGTCAGTCACACATGATATTCATAGACTGTTGCGCTGCACACACACACACACACACACACACACACACACACACACACACACACACACACACACACACACACACACACACACACCTTACCGTGTGAAGGTTTTATGTGCCAACAAAATGGCCGAAAATTGTCATAATATATAATTCAAATAAAGTAGTTTTCGTATATGTTTAGCTGTATTTGTATTTCAGAATTGTACACAAAGCTATATTTCTTTGAATTTATTGTAATTCCGGAAAGCAAGTTGTATTTAAATACTGTTTTACAGCATAAGACTGTCCACTATTATATATACAAACTGGGAACAAATCGAGAATGTCGAGAGGAAATATATGACTGATTAAACATGAGAGAGAGAGAGAGAGAGAGAGAGAGAGAGAGAGAGAGAGAGATTTGTCTCTACCAATAGTTCCTTCACCTCGCTGGCATTAGAGGAATGGGTTGCAAAAAAACCAGACGAAAGAATACTGGACGATTGAGTAATCTGATAATGCTTTATTTCGTCAGAGGATCATTCACCTGAAACTTGACTCCTCTCACGACAGCACAAGAAGATATAAGGAAGCTTAAAAGTATCTTCATTTATTTTTGTATTGTTTATACTGGGAGTAAGGAATATGAATAAATGGACAGGACAAAACAGGGATATGAAAAGGGGATATTTGAATGCAAACATACAGAGGATTAAGAATCGTATAAAAAATAAATAAATAAATAAGTTTTTACTGTACACATTTATGGCACAGCAAAATGAAATCACTTTGAGTTAAACATAAAATAAGCCTGCGATTAGTTAGCACAAAATATGAGTTCGAACGCAGATGTTTTACCATCAAGAAGGGTTAAGGAATATGAAGGTTTAATAAAAATGGTGACCATGTAGAATGATTTTATAATCTTCAATGTTCGCATTTCCAACATTATTTAAAAATGACACAAACATAGCTGGATAATCACTCATAATGAGTCACTATGACTAGTGTAAGGAACAAACAAGTCCTAGCTACGGTTCTCGCTACTAATGATCATTGCTACTCTGAAATTAACCTCCTGGGTCAAGAGTAGGAGCCTCGAGACAGATACTTTCGGCTGGAAACAATTTTACAGAAGACTCAGAGGGAGGAAGGGAGAGAGGGGGTAGGCGTACAGAAATTCTAGTATGTGTAAGGTTTTGATAATGCATTTCGCAGTTTGATATTGATCTTAGTACCCCGCTTCCATATATCTCCTTAATTCTTTTCATTTATTCCATCAACTAAACGGCAAAGTAATCGGTCCGTCTACAACCAGACACAGTACTCCCAGAAGGGGTGCACAAACGAATCGCCTCCATGGAGATGTTCTTAAGCTTTTTAGTAATTTTATGCAGTCGTGAGAGGAGCTTATATTTAGGTGAGCCAAGCTTCAACTTAATGAAGCATTTTCAGATTACTAAACCGTAGCTACTATATTAGCTCGCCTGTCCTAGAGAACCCATAGAAAGTGAAACTGGACAGCCGACGTGTTGGTGCAACGAATGGATGTTTGCTGGGCTCCACTCAAGTTTGTATTAAAAAAATAATAATAATAATCGTTGCTAGATAACACCAGGTTACTTAACTACTGTTCATATTTTATAGCGCGTTATTTAACATTTCATATTCAATGCTTGCACAGGTGGTGCTTCCTTCATAAACAAAACAATAAAATGATATTTTCCTCTGTGCATCAGCTAGGCTTATTTCTATGCATATAAAGATCAACGAGTGTGTTGCCAGAAGACGCTAGATCGATTAACATCAGCAGGGTTTACTTGCTGTGTCAGAGGTTAAGACTGATAAAAGTTCTGGTTGATTTTAAGATTGTTCTTGATATCAGTACTTGTGGTAAAGTGGTCTCCACTGGGATAGTCTTACCTCTCTACGTGCATTAAAAGAACATTGTTATTTTTTTTTGAAAATTCACAATGTAAAAATGAACATTAATTTACAAAACGCCAGTTCTGTGACATTGTACCCTATTATACGAACCCCATCTTTCATTATTATAGTACTGCATTGCTTATATTAACAAAACATTCAGCTATAATTATACGGCTTAGGCTGTGCGGTACTGAATCCTCTCTCTCTCTCTCTCTCTCTCTCTCTCTCTCTCTCTCTCTCTCTCTCTCTCTCTCTCTCTCTCTCTCTAGCGCACACACACACACACACACACACACGCATTCAGTAAGGTTAATAAATTTACAGCTCTTCTCTTTGAGCTCGATAAAATGTATTAATGGAATTTGATTTCTCCATATTGCACATACTCTAGTTTGCTACTCCCATTTCACACAAACTTCTTCTATTAATCAAGACTGGTATTTAAGCCAGTTCTTTCATATTAAGTCTTAAATCCGTTGTGCCAGCTAGGAGTTAGCACTAGCAAGAATCTGTTCATTATCATTAGTATTATTACTGATTGTCAGGGGTAAGGACACTTTCTCCGAGGCCAACAGTACTAAGAATACAGCATTCGTGAGTGATTAGTCTCTGCTGTGGTCTGTTGAGAAAGTTTATATGAAATTCTCATCTTTAGAGAATCGGCGAAGTAAGCCGGGATAAAGTAAAATTTCCTACTTTATTCATAAGTCAATAGCCCTAGTGTCAGTCTCGATCTATTTGGTATATAGTAGTCATTCATTACATTATAAAGTGGATATTTATCTCGATTCTTTAAACCCCCAGTGACATTTGGGGACCTCATTACAGGATATACCTCCTAACTTTAAAACAAAGTTATTAACCAAGTAGTAATAAACTCACTCACTCAGCTAGTTATTAGTTATAATAACTAAAGGTTAAAGGCACTAGCTTACTGGTGTTTACCGTTAGTTTAGTAGGCCATTTCCTGCTTCATTTACCCATAGAGTACTTAACTCGACTATATTATTTTACTCATGCTAACGCCAGACGATTTTATTCGCCTCTGGGATACCACCGGTACCCAACGTGTTAATTATTGTGAGTCTCTTCCCAGTTAGTTGATGGATTTCTTTTTCTCATTTACTAGTCTTACCAGATAAAACTGGTCACCACCAGCCTGTGCCTATTTCCTTAAATTAGAATTATTATCATTCGACTGCAAAACTGCACAGTTCGAAAGTTAATTTAAGTTCACTCAGTCTCAGTCTGAGATAGTCCCATGGTTTTTAACCTGTCCATACAGGAAGCCAAGGGTATGGGGTTTAATGATCCCCAGGAAAGTGAGATTTTTTCCTGCACATATTCGGGTAGCATCTCCACTTTATACAGGCTCAACAGTGGCAGTATTATGCCAGAACCTCTGACCTAATTAAAGGTAACATACCAGGTGCTAAGTATAGTTGCACCATGGTTGTAGTTAGGATGTTGGCTAAGAGCAACAGTCTGACCTTTGTGTGACCTAATTGTTGGGAACGTTGGTGCTAAGCATAGTTGCACCGTAATATTAGTCAGGATTTGTCTAAGAGCAGCAGTATGACCTTTGTTTGACATAATTATAGGGGAACATAAGTGGTGTTAAGCTAGTTTCCCCATAATCTTAGTTAAGATGTTGTCCAAGAGCAACAGTCTGACCTGACACTTGCCGCAGTGTGTAAGAAAGTTGAGAGTAATGTAATTAAGCATTCATGGAAAGTTCAAGACAGGTTCCTTCATAAACAAGGACGGCTGTACTGGGAGTCACAAACACCCCAGGGCAAGGTTCGACTGCAGTTTGTCATCTCTGCACATTATTGTCGAGCAGTGTCTGAATTGGGTCATTGTTCAGTTATGGCAGGTCACATGGGCAAAAAGAAAACCCTTGACCATATCTGGCCAGGAATGAGACATGAAATAAGTTAGTGTTCTTTTGATGTGTGTCGAAGTACCACTAATCAGGGACACATCCATCCTGTGCCATTGAAATCCTTGCCCATAATCTCTGAGCCACTTTAAAGAGAGGGCAGTGACAATGTTGGCGCAGACCTGATGTCTCGCTTGCTAACTGACAACTAACAAAGGCAACTGTTGTACTATATGTTCCGTAAGACAGGCGTCCTCAGCAATTTACGCAATCCAAAGACTAGCTTGATTCTCAGTTAATAGTATACTAGTTAGACCTGACGTCTCACCCGTTGGTCCCACAGGACACATTATGTCCAGAATCTGTATATACACATATGCTGTATGTTAAGGGAGAAGTTCGAGAACCCCACAGAGGCAATCCGAGGCTGTGTCTGAATTACCTTGTGGTGCATCTCAAACTGTGGGCCTTTCTCAGGATTCCCAGAGAATACACATATTATCCACATGAGTGTTCACACCCACGCTGGGTGTTAAAATGTGACCTGCCCAAGTTTGCACAGGGATTCTCAGCTTACCGATATTAGTCACAAGTGTAGAATTATAAGGGTAAGTATGCTCTTAGGATATCCGAGTGCATAGGAACAAATACCGCTGGACAGTACTCAGACTAGGAGCATATGCACAGAGCCCTGAATTAATGGTCACTACTCTTACTTTTGACCTGTGACGGGCTGTGGGTCACTAAGGGCCCTGTTAATCGGCCTCCATCGGGATCTTTCTAACGTACCAGGTGTCGATGCTGCGGGGGGTGGATCAGCTGAGGTGAAGTTGGTCTTACAGATGAGAGAAGGAGATGGTGCCTGATTGACTGCTGTCTTCCTTGAACACACCAGGCAAGGTTCTGGACCTCATCCCTTACATCCACACTGTGTCTATGTGTTAACCAGGAAACACCTTGTTCTCTCGTTAACAGAGATAAATGTTTAACCAGTAAACTACAGCCGTCCTCAGAGATTTATACAATCCAAGGACTAGCATGTTTGCTGGGTATTAATATACCAAACAAGAAATTAATGGCGACCTCGAATGTACAAAGCTTTGGCTGTTACTTGAATTTTTCAGTTTAGGCATCCTTTTCATTGCATCTGCATTGACTGCTGGGCAGAGGGTAATTGCAGTTTAATACAAATTGTTTGTCACACTGACACTTTGATGCCCCACCCTGACTGATTTCACATGTACAGTTGGTGGGTGATACATTTTTGCTGTGCAGGTACAGTGATAGGTGCAGCAGTTTTGCCGTGCGGGTCAGCAGATCGTCTCTACCACATGCAGCCATCTCTTCTCCTCTGCCCTCATTGCCTCCATATTGTTATTCATTTGTATTATACCACTTTACACGTAGGTACGGTTACACTACAACTGTCATACCTACACCATAAATCACCTACACTACGCCACATAACATTTATTGTAAATGTAAATATAGCGAACTTTTGCTCAGTTTGATCTGAGTACAGGATTTTCAGCATCGTCACAGAGTTTTTTCCCTCAAGCTTGCTTCTATTAATGTAAATACGAGGTTGTTACACTCATTGACGACAGTGAATTTCTCCTGTAGCAGGATAGTACACAAACACCACAGTGTGAATCTTGTATAACTAAGTTAGGATGTATATGTATATATATCCTGTCAAATTTTTTGGAATAAATTTCATTTTGATGGGGCATAATGTCACGAATTTGCGAGATTGTGTATTTATACAAAATCGTGACATTTTTCATTGGTGGGAAGCCACAAACTCTAATGGAAGACGCACTGTGTATCACACAGTTTAACCGTCCTTGTATGAACTTTGATTGGGATAGTTTTTCAGAACATTCGTCACTGCTTCAAAAGTGACTATTCTTATGCACGACATCTATGCTTCACTGAGTGATTTTATTACGTGTGTATATCATTCACCCTGTGTCTGTTAACCGTTGAAGTTAGGCCATGCCCACTTCCGGTGAACATGCCCATTTCTTTTGCTTCATGCCAAACGTGAGAACATTTTAGTTGGAGAGGGATCTTCGTTAAGGATAGATGCATGCTGCGGCGAGGATTCCTGGTGATCTGACTACTCCCTAGCTGTGGGCCTTAGCTTGGCGACGCCATTCCCCTCCACTCACTATAGTTAGTAGTTACTCATGGATGGCCAAGGGTGAGAAGGATAGCGCATGTCTCTAGCTATGGGTCATTCGTGATTCCCAGAGATCGCCCATCTCTCTGTTGGCAGCCCAGGGAATGTGGTCGTAGCTGCAGAGTAGCAGACAGGAAGATCGTCTTGCTGTGTCTTAGCGATGACTCCTGTCTGCATCCCCGTGACTCCACATCTCTAATTAACAGTATCTTTCTGTTCTCTAGGCTTAAGATTATTAGCTCGCATGACTGAGTGAGTGAATTTACTTTGCTTGATATTTTGAATTTACTTTGCTTGAGATTCTTGTAATGTTAATTTATTTTGTAATTAATATATTTACAGTTCTTGTCTTTGAGCTTAGATTAAATGTATTATTAGTGTTTAATTTCTCCATATTGCGCTTACTCTAGTTTGCTACTCCCAGTTCGCACAAATTTCTTATATTAATCACGACTGGTGTTTAAGCCAGTTCTTTCATATTAATTCTGAAATCCGTTTTGTCAGCTAGGAGTTAGCACCAGGAAGAATCTGTTCATTATCATTAGTATTATTATTAACTGTCATGGGTAAGGGCACTTTCTCAGAGGCCAGCAATACTTACAATACAGCATTCGTGAGTGATTAATCTCCGCTGTGTAATGTTGAGGAAGTTTATGAAATTCTCGTCTTTACAGAATCGGCGAAGTAAGCCGGAATAAAGTACAATTTACTACTTTATTCTTAGTCGACAACCCTCGTGTCGGTGGAGATATATTGGTTATGTCACAGTCATTGATTCCATAGTAAATCTGATATTTATGTAAGTTATTTAAAACCCCCATGACAGGCAGGGAGGTGGAACTTGACAATTTTTCCATTTGCTGACAATCCTCTACTTGGTTAACTATGATGAGATCATACATAGAATGGCTGGTGAATTTGGCACTATGTATGGACAACGAAATCTGAAAGTGAATGTGTAAGGTCATGGTATTTAATAGAGATGCTGATATCGCGTTTTGTGTATACATCAGTGGTTTTGTGATGGAGTATATGGGTAAGTTAAAACATTTGAGAAGTTTATTTAGAAAGGATGGTAGGATCAGCGAGGCAGAGTGAAGAAATACCAGGCAAGGTAGAAAAGCAACAGGTGTACAGAACGAAGTGATTAAGGGTAAGAATGTGCCTGTATAAGTAAAGATTCCCTCCATAACTGTCAGCAGGTGCCAGTGACTGATGGCAATGAGAAGCTGACAATGATTAGAGGACAGATATAGTGGCAAAAAAGTATAAATGAGTCTTGTTATGAGTGTATGTGTAGTTACCTTGAGGAACATGTGGAAAATTGAATGAAAATGCAGACAGAATTCTATGGAAATGAGTGAAATTAGGTCTCCACATTATGACTGAGACCCATTGTATTTGATCAGTATTTCTTTTTCTTTCATTCCCTCTTCAAAACACTTATCAATTTGGTGCTGCTCCTTTATTTCTTCACTAATTCACTTCATACTGGACAAATACCCACAGACACTTTTGTGGGGAGCGGGGGCATTTTAAAGGATTTATGGGTCAAAGGGAAAATCATGAAAGACAGATTTTGGGATCCTGTATTTTGTATGTTAATTAATCGTCATACTAATTTGCACAGAGGGTTGTCAGTGTACTGTAACTATATAGAAACCATCCTCCATTCCCTCGGAAATGTTGGCAGTTTTTAATTAAGAGGGATGTACTGGGTCGTCTGTAAATATTGCTTACTCTGAGAGGGTAAGACTAACAAAGAAAGTGCATCGCAATGAAAAGAAAATAATACCAAGAAAGAGTCGGAATGGCAAAGAGGAAGACCAAGACGGAAATAGCTGCTTGAAACGGCTGGAGGGGATAGAAATCAGTGGTCAAAGAAGTAACAGAGGAGTCTTAAGGCATTTCTTTCACCGGCACCCTATACTGTATGTACCCTTTAATGGCTATAGACTAGTGTTTTTCAGATCTAATGCGTAATAATACAGTGCTATGACCATTAGCTACATGCCTACCGACCGCTCTTGGTGATGTATTGCGTAATTTTTCACTTGATTCTGATGTCGGGGCGGGTACTTAATTACTTCTGCTAATTTGTATTCTGGTCAACTGTCTGATTCTGGAGCCATGTTGCCCGTATACTGTAAGTTCATGAGAATTGAATTCATCAAGAAATGGAAGTAGTGGGCGTAAAAAAAAAAAAAAAAAAAAGTACGATCAATAAGATGCATCCATGTATGCTGAGAGAGAGAGAGAGAGAGAGAGAGAGAGAATCAGGCTTTTTTCTAGTTTTATTTCAGTGCCGAGTGAGCACTCAGGTGAAAACGAAAAAGGAACTGTAAATGCTGTATGCAAAGGTAATGCATAATTTTATGAGTCTATGCACGGGTAGGTGAGTCAGGGTATTTATATGTGTGTTTGCTGTTGGGTGCGATAATGAGGCAAGCTTGCACGTTTATGAATACGTGTGTGTGTGTGTGTGTGTGTGTGTGTGTGTGAAGACTTGCCATCTGCAGTCAATAATTCTTTTACAGTTTCGAACCAGTGAAGCGTACATCCCATTTTAACATTGTTGCATATGTTTGTGAGAACAGTACATTGGGTTTTGCTAATGTTTCGTGACGACATTACTATTAACTGTAACTGTAGCGGTGAAGACAGTAATGCCTTCATCCAGCCTGAAGTTTGTGTGGCCACAGCCTAACGAGAATTTACATACCTTATTATTAACACTGAGTGGCGACTCTGTTTCTCCGTCGGATTAGTGTCGGTCCCATATTTGGAAATATTCTAAGGTAGGTTCGAGCCCCATCGTCTGCCACTGAAGTTTGGAGGTGGATAACTGGATGCCTATACGCTAACCCCTTGTCAGCAACAATTAAAAAGCGCAACCATCATACCACTCTACTTCAACTGTCTCGTGTTGTACCGTCAACGCATTGTGCACTGTATCTGTCCTACCCTCCTACTAACCCTCTTATGACTTTACCCTCTATGGCCCACGAGTGTACAAGACTACTCAGGGGAGGGAGGGAGGCAGGCACGTGCAGGCCGGACGTAAGAGTGAGAGGCAGCCATTAATCCAGCAGCGTCGACCAGGATAATGAGCCCACTTAGCCCGGCTCAAAAATGACTGATTGGAGAACTGCTGGCAGTGAGAGGAAAGTCAAAAAGGACAATCTGGGTGCGAAAGAAACTGAGCAAACGATGGGGAGGATGAAGGATGGGGGAGGACACGGTGAGGAGAATGAAGAAACCTGGATGGAAGGGAAGGAGTGATAAAATATTCTAAGGACCCAAGATGAGAAGGGAGAGGGAAGATAAAAGAGAGAAGGTGAAGAATGAAAGGGGAGTAGGAGGACTAGAAAGGAGAAATGTTTATAAAAGGAAGAAAGAATACTGAAGACTGACAGGAAAAATAATAATGAATCATGAGGAACAGTATGAAGACAAGGAAGGCAAAAAGCAAAATAATCCCAGTAGACGAGACAACTGAAGGGGAGGAAGATAAGAATCAAGAGAGAAGTAAGAGAAGAAGAAAAAGGAGAGAGAGAGAGAGAGGTAAGAAGGGAGCAGGAAAAAATAATGACGAGAGGATAGCGGCTATTATGGAGAAGAGAAAATAATAAAAGGCAGAGCCAGAGAACACAACAGTAAAAGAAGTAAGAAATTAAAGAAAATGTTTCAAGAAAGCATGTGAAGAAATAACAGATGAAAAACAAAGAAGGAGTAGAGAGATGAAAAAAAAAATTAAGGGAGAGATAATAAATGAAGAATTGTGAAGGGTAAGAAGAGAAGAAATAGTGAGAAAAAAAGGAGCGAGCATAAGGAGGAAAAAGGAGAGAGAGAGAGAGAGAGAGAGAGAGAGAGAGAGAGAGAGAGAGAGAGAGAGAGAGAGAGAGGAAAAACAAGAAAATGAGAAAACACGGGAAGAGCAAAGGAAACAACGAAAAGATTAAGAAGGAAAGAAAAGATGATCCAAAAGAAATAGGTAGAGAACAGGCAAAGAAGACTAGCAAGAGATGATTAATAAGAAATAGGGAAAAACAAAAACGAACGAAGGACGGAGAGATGTATAAAGACCGAGAGCAAAGGAACAGTAAAGATAGTGAACGAGAGAAGAACTTAGGAGAAGAGCAAGTGAAGAATAAAAGAGGAGGATAAGAGCAAAATTAGGGAGGAAAGCACTACAGGAAAAAAGAGAGGGAGCAGGAGAATAATAAACAGGATGATTGAAGGAGTGCTAAATACTGTGAACAAAGGAAGAATATAGAACAGGAGAGCAATAACAAAGGAGAGGAAGGGAAGAATTCAAGAAAGGGGAAGCGGGAGAATGCAATAAAAAGGGAAGTAAGAAAATGCAATAAAAAGGGAAGTAGGAAAATGCAATAAAAAGGAAAGTAGGAAAATGCAATAAAAAGGAAAGTAGGAAAATGCAATAAAAAGGAAAGTAGGAAAATGCAATAAAAAGGAAAGTAGGAAAATAATAAAGACGGGCAGCCAATAAGCACAAGAAAGAAAACAAACTGAAAATAAAGAAAATCAAAGGAGCAAAGCAGGAGAGAGCAAAATAAGGAACGAGAGAAGAACAAAGAGAAAAGTAAGAGAAGAATAAAGTGAAAGATCAAGGGAAAATACAGAACAAACAGTTAGAACAGGGGAAGAGTAATGAGGAGGGTAGGAGTGGAGGGAAGGGAGGAACTAGAGAAGGGGGGAAAAAAAAGAGGAGAAACAGAGCGGGAAGAGGAGGCGAGAACGGAAGGAGAGAACCAAAAAGAGAAATAACAGAGAAAGGGACGAAGATGAAAGGGGGAAGAGAAAGAACGCAGAGAGAGAGAGAGAGAGAGAGAGAGAGAGAGAGAGAGGTGGCAATCAGATGAAGAGAAATGGGTAAGAAAGCAATCCGTGCTACTCATATCTCCTCTCCCCTCATCACCACACTGGGGGCTTCCTTTCCAAAGTTTCATTCACAACAGAGGTAGGCTACATAAAGAAGAGATGGAAGACAGGGTAGATGGGCAGGGACGAACGAACAGTCAGGTGTTTGCTTTTCACTCTCGTCTCTTCTTGGTCACATACTTTCCCCCTTCAGTCAATGGAGGAAACTTAGTGTATAGTAGGCTATACTTTTGCTGCTACCAGAGAATTATCTGTAGCCTAAGTGTGATCATTTGTGCTAGAGGGGATAGATATAGAGTAACTTAACCCCTTTACGACTAATTATCCTAGCAAACAAATCAAAATCATCCATTAGCTGCATGATTCAGTGAAAAAAAAAAAATCGTCTGTTTGAAAGGTTAATCTTATATCACCCAGAAAAGGCTGGCAAACAGTGGCACTATGATGAAAGGAGAAAGGATGGAAGGGGAGAAAAAAATAGTGGCAAAGGGAAAACACAAATACTGACACTTTCTTCCGTCAAAGCCAGCTCCCAGTATATAATCCTGTGTCACCAACATGCTCACTCACGCTAACAAACTGCAGAAAGGTAACCAATCAACAATAGACGATCATAATATAAACAAATTTAAGAAGGAACAACCATCTGGTTCCATTTCATTATTTCTTCTCTTTCTAGTAGGTATTGACGCCTTCAGTCCTTAAAGTGTCTGAGGTTGAATAACATCAGCTTGCGATAGCCAGAACAAAATGCAGCAGCAGGTCTAGGGGCTGAAGGAATTAAATTACCCTGCATCACGACTATATCGAAGGAATAAAGGACAAAAAAAAAAAAAAAAAAGTCACTCTCTGTCTTGACTACACAGTGCCGTGAAGTGTTCAAATGAAACAAATTTTCAGGCAATTTGAAAATATCTTTATTCAGAAGATACATCAGTTTCAGCCTCTATGACAAGAGTTCAGTTATTCCAAATAATAAACTTTTCCGGTTGTAGGTATAATTAATTCTATCGCTTACTTTCTAGTCTCATATCACTTAAATCATATATATATATATATATATACTGTATCTATCTATCTATCTATTTATCTATCTATCTATCTATCTATTTATCTATCTATCCTATATCTATCTATATCTATATCTATCTATCTATCTATCTATCTATATATGAAAGCAATATCGCATGTATGTGTGTGTGTGTGTGTGTGTGAAAGCATTATCGCATGAGCAAGTGATGACAAACATGTTCATATATATATATATATATATATATATATATATGAAAGCAATATCGCATGAGTGTGTGTGTGTGTGTGTGAAAGCAATATCGTATGAGCAAATGATGACAAACATGTTCATATATATATATATATATATATATATATATATATATATATATATATACATATATATATATATATATATATGAAAGCAATATCGCATGAGTGTGTGTGTGTGTGTGTGTGTGTGTGTGTGAAAGCAATATCGTATGAGCAAATGATGACAAACATGTTCATATATATATATATATATATATATATATATATATATATATATATATATATATATACGTAGCTGAGAAGTTTGATTCAATGGAGAGAGATGCTGCAAGTGTATCGTATATTGACGGTTGCCCCTCAATCACCAGTGGCATGAAATGTGGGAGGCTGCCTGTAAAATGATGGGGCGTCGAGTAGAGTGAATAGGTAACTCTCTTACTCACTTTCCTTCTCTCTGCATTCTTTTATCGTAAGTGAGGCGAGATACAGCCATTTCTTTGGTTACGGATTATTATTGTCCAAAGTTATATATAGATCACAGTCTAAGTAATATACAGCCGTCTCACTCTTGGTTCAAATTTTGGAGCAGCCCGCGCATGACGTCACAGGGTCCCGCAGCCCGGCCGTCAGTTCACTCAGGGCAGGGGCAAGTAGATGTTTCCCCTCACTCTCTTCTCACTCGTGCGGGATGCTCAGATGTTCGGCATTTGAAAACATGCCAGTTTAAATGTGGTTTAATTTCCGAAGCTAAAGAGGTCAACAATACCTTTAAGAGTTTACCTTTATCAAAGAAAATTAAAGATTATAAAATTTAATAAAATGATTAGTGACGTTTGAGGTAAATTAGGTAACCACGGTGTACACGTACATCCGCATGTTGCTCTGTAATACATGCCTGCATTTACTTCAAACGTCACACATCGTTTTATAAAAATTTTTAATCAACTTTAATTTTTTTTATTAATGGTTAAACTTTTCAAGCTAACTTTGACCTCTTTAGCTTCGGAAATTATTCCATATTTAAACCGGCTGCTTATATTGCAAGTAGTTTACAAAATAAATACATGTGTTAAGAGCTGTAGATTTACCACGCTACTCAGTAATGCATTAACCAATGAGCAGCCTTAATTAGACACCATCAGATCCCGTTTCGGAAATCTCACACTAGGCTCACTTCCGTCGCCCAGCTCTGATGCGGGGTAGGCATTGAAAAGGTAGCCAGTTCTTAACTTCTTTTTAATATTGACACACAGTAAAACCCCCAAACATCTTTTCCCCATCAAATTACTCAGATGGCATGATATGCTACAAAGAAATTACAATATGGGAGCCTTTTGATTATATATAATGTATTTTAAGTGTCATTTTGTAAACTCAGCTTTCGTCAGTTTACTCATCTCTGCAAGCATAACAGAGACAAAACGTAGGCAATTTTACCAGAACCATCCATAAAGCAAGATAACAGTGATTAAAATATTTGTTATTTGTTAGTATCTACAAAAGAAAATAGACGTGTATCTGCATATTTAGCAGAACCTTTCGATATGCTGCCCAGCCTGACGTATGACTTTTCATAGCAATACGGACTTGTTGGACGTCCTGATCATCTTCGTAGCTCAAGTCTAGCATAAAGAATTCTTTTAAATGTTTCCCTGGCTCCATTGCACAGTTTAGTAAGTTTTCAACTTCTTGTACTCTGCTATGGTTATAGTGTAATGCACTGCCTTTTGTTTGGATTAATATGGCTGATTCACCAACTAAGCAATCATAAAGTACATTACTTTCAGCGGAACAGCTTACTTCTTTAAAGCATGTTAAAACACACACATCAGAAGTCCTGAAGGAAATCTCCTTTTACTAAATGCACATGATTTATTCAAATATACTGTATGTAAATAGACAGCACACTATTTTAGTCCCCAAGCTAAGACTCTCTGAGAGCCTGGTTATTCTTTCTTTACAGGTATATATATATATATATATATATATATATATATCACTTGATTGAATAGGAGAAAAGATTCCTATGAATTGCAATATTATTATAAACTTAGCATTAGGTACAATTTTCCAGGTCTTTAAAACCCCGCAAAAATATGTAATCGAGGCTGGGCGACGCTAGACCACCTGGTTGCAGACCTCTGAATCAGGGTTTGGTGAAGCCTCTAATTCAAACGTTTCTTGGCTCTAGCCAGCAGAGCTGAGTGAGCAGGGTATTCAGTACTTGTCACACTTGAGTTATTCTTATACTTCTCATTTTCTTTCTACGAGAGGCATTGTGACGTCATTCTTCCGCGTGTGAGACGACTGTATTTTACGTAGACTCTGATGGAGATGTGATTGACCGCAACGTAATGTAATGGCGGACCTCCGAGCCGACCCTATCTCCTCCCTTCTGCCCTTGATTGTACTCTCGGGCTCTTATGGTCTCTCTCTCTCTCTCTCTCTCTCTCTCTCTCTCTCTCTCCCCTACACCTCGTTTTTGGACTTATATCACCCTCTGACTTCCGGCTAAAGTGTGTGGGCATACGTGTTTGTACGTATGAGCATGGGTGTGTGTCGGCCACGTTTCCGGCACCTGATCAGAGGTGTTTGGTATATATGCGATTCTTAGTTGTCTGGGCTGGGAAAGTGTACTTTATAACTTCCTGAAGAACTTAGCTACCTGCCCATTATATATTGCACTAGTGATACATATTAACACCTGTCAAATGACATTTTTTGCCTTTATATCTATCTATCGATCTATCTATCTATCTATATGTATGTATGTGTATGTGTATATGTACAGTATATAAATGTTGAGTAAAATTACAGGAATATAAATGGCAGAGGACCATCAAGCTTTCGCCTGTATTTCAAGACGTTTTCTGAGTGAATTACTGAAGATGTTTTGAAATACAAGCAAAAGCTTGGTGGTCCTCTGCTTTCCTGTAAGCCAGGAAACCATTTACAACGCTGGGTGGTAACCATATAACCAAACCATACGTGCTCCCTACGTGTCAACAAGTGGGTTGGTGGAGGGTCAGTGCCCCTCCCCGTAAAACAAATAACTCAAAGTCAAATGGCCACCCCTTACGGGATTATGGCGTCTGGCAATAGATAGATAGATAGTGTGTGTGTGTGTGTGTGTGTGTGTGTGTGTGTGTGTGTGTGTGTGTGTGTGTGTGTGTGTATTGGCCTTACCAAAACATTGTGGTGGTAGCAGTGACTGGCAACAACGCTCCCGAGTGGCCAAAATGCGACTTTTAATTACCAGTTCCTCAGGTGCAACATCAAAAGGAAAGCCTGTATTGACGAGGGACTTAATTACCTCTCGCCCTCTTGTGAGCGGGGCGGGAGTTAAAAAGAGGGACGTTCATATTCTGTGCTATAATGATGATTGGATATTTTTTATGTAGTGCTATTTTCAGGTGACGACGCTGAGTGAAGGGGCAAATGTTTTCCTGAAATTCAGTACACTATTTGGTAACCATAGCCAAATAAACGCTTTGTGATCTAGTGTGTTAAGGAGCTCCAGACAGGTGTGGCCCATAAGGATTTACAGTTAAGAGATGGTAGGATATAATTTCACATTATGCCGCTTAGAGGCAAGCGATTGGTCAAACTCACTTTATAATTCTGGACTAAGCAATTTTGGCCAGGGTTCCTAGGCTCCTGCTGTGGCAATAAAAGGTTAAAGGATTGGAGGATGGCTATTATTACCTTCAAAGCTTCTTAATATTTTCAACATATGTTGTTGTTCAGAGTTTTCCAAAGTCGTTTAGTATTCCCTAAGCTCACCATCATCATAAGTTCTTTACTCTTTTCAGAGGCTTTCGTACTGCACTTGAAACTGATTTCAGTTGACAAATATTTTCAGACAGAAGTCTCTGTTGAGAGTTTATTTGGTGAATATTGTGCTTTGTTTCTCGAATCAAAGGTTAAGAACACATAAACACATACACACATGCACACACATACACATACACACATATACACGTACACACACATGCACTCACACGCACACGCACACACACGCACGCACGCGCGCGCTCCACACAGGCTAGGTGGAGGATAAACATGCAAGTCCTGGATGAACCTCTTGGATCCTCAGTGTCCCGCACCGAAGGACGGATAACAATAAATGCCAGGTAGAGTAGGTTTTCATCTCGTTCCAGTGCCTGATTAAAGGCTGTTGATTATCAGCGATTCTCTTTAATCATGCGATCATCACCTAATCACAAGGGTTTGTATTCTGTTTCTAGTTTCCAGGCGAGCTACACTTGTTTCTCGGTCTCTGTCGGCCTCAAGTATCCTTAAAATATTATCTTTTACTTTTTTCTATGGAATTCAGTTTCGTTCGTAACGATCCTCCCAAATGATCGGTGGGAAACTTGTGTTGGAGAATGCGCTGAAAAAGGACATGCAGCTAAGTAAAATCCTTGCTTTTGAGCCACTGTTTATAGTCTGTTTCACTACGATATATTGAATCTAATCTGTAGCATGCGCGGACACAACAGGTGATCACTGATCGTGTGGACGCACTGTAGGTGCAAACTTTCTCAAGGCCAGTGACAACATGAGCTAATACGAGATACCTAGCTTACGCAGAGATGATTTAAGGAGAAGTGTGTGTGTGTGTGTGTGTGTGTGTGTGTGTGTGTGTGTGTGTGTGTGTGTGTGTGTGTGTGTGTGTGTGTGTGTGTGTGTGTGTGTGTACTGGGGAAGCACTGTTTATTCAACACTTTTATTTCCTTATTCCGCACCTCTCACCCCAACACACTCTTTGTGAAATAATGTTACGGTAACAGCCAGTCCTATATTACCCTCCCCGAAATGTAGGAACCCTGGGTTAGGCTACCATTTTTCAGAATATATAAACGTAAATTGTCAGCGTAAGTCCTTTATGGCAAGGCAAGTATATGAATCCTCTAAACGCCACTAAGAGTTGCGAAAGTGGCATGCAAATCTCATTCCCCAAATATGCCAACCACATCGATAAATCAGACAAATATCAACAAAAGATATAAGATTGGGCTATGCATTGTGCTAATTATAACTATTTACTGTGATTTTATGTTGCGTCTACAAATTATAACTGCGTCAGCAAATTATAACTATTTACTGACTTATTAGCGCTATAGTGCATATGAGAATGCTCTATACCAGTCGCTCCCAACCTCGTAGCGTGACCCGAAGCGGTGTTGCCAAGCAGCATTATTGGGGTCAGCAAGCCGATAATTTAATCAATTGATAATTCGTGTCCAGTTCCCGAATCAACATAAGCAAGTTACAATTTATACCGACATTTGTTGGATTCTCAGCTACATAAAAACACGGCTAACAAAAATTTAGGTTTGTCTGAGTTTATTTAACACTCTTGATATTTTGGCGATATCTTTCTTTCCTTGAGTATTATTCTAATTCAGCTGTCAGAATAACTACTAGCCCTGAATCATATGAGTGTTTGACAGCCAGTCCGCCATTCGAGCAGTTTTGTGTGCAGTGGTGGGAAACATACTGTACTTCACTTGTTTTTCCTCTGTTGTTAAGTTTATGTATTAGTCCCTGCACATCGCACTGAAAATATGTTGTACAGGTTGCACTGCTTCCCCATTTTAATGAATATAAAAGTTGAGTGGCGCATGCAGAAATAGAAAAAATTTCTCATGCCTACACAGAACAAGTATTGTACATTATACGAACGTTACTCAGACTAAATTTTCATTAAAACAAAGCTATACATACACACACACACTCATACATACATACACACATACATATATTACACACACACACACACACACACACACACACACACACATACACAAATAAATAAATATCTATCTGTCAATCTATCTATCTATCTATCTATCTATCTATATATATATATATATATATATATATATATATATATATATCTATCTATATATATATATATATATATATATATATAATCTCATCTCATTAGCCGTTTCTGAGTCCATTGCCGGACCGGCCTATCCCGACCGAAGTGGAGACGATACAGCCAATGTATCTCTAGCAAGTGGCTTAGGCTGTCTAGTAGAGATTGTATGTTGGGTGAGAAGTGCTAGGAAGTGTAATTGTAGTGCTGGAGTGGCATTGGGTGTGTGTGTAGTATGTGAACCAAGTGTAACTGGCCCGCGGAAGCCGACTGGGTGTAAGTATACTTTGTAGTAAGCGACACTGGTTCAACCATAGCACCCCTTGTGTCCACCAATGCAGTACGTGGCCTGAAGAACTCTCCCAAAGTTTATTACCCTGGCGGGGCGCGAACCCTCGTTCTTCAGTGTACGAAAACGCACACTTTATCTCTGTATCACAGAGGCTCCAAAAGGTACCGGAGCCAACCCACCCCTGAATCACATCATCTTTACGTTTCTGCCCGGAATCGTGCTAAGTCTGTTCTTCGCTCTGCTAAAAATAATTTCATCCATACTAATTGCTCTCAACTCTCCAACTCGAATTCTTCCCGCTCCTTTTGGCACCTTGCCAAAAAGCTTTCTAACAACTTTACCCCATCATCCTTCCCTCCTCTTTTCTACTCTGATGGTTCTGTAGCTATTTCTTCTACTGATAAAGAAGATCTCTTCGCACGGACTTTCTCCTCCAATTCCACCTTAGACGATTCCGGTGCTGTTCCTCCATCACTTCCCCCCTCTGACTTCCTCATGGCTGACATTAAAATTTCTTCAGCTGATGTATTTTCTGCCATCACTGGCCTCAATACTAACAAGGCATATGGGCCTGATGGAGTCCCTCCTGTCGTTCTCAAGAACTGTGCTTCTGTGCTTACACCCTGCCTAGGCAAACTCTTTCGCCTTTGTCTGTCAACTTGTACCTTGCTTCTTGCTGGAAGTTTGCTCTCGTTCAGCCAGTCTCAAAGAAGGGTGACCATTCCCAACCCTCTAACTATCGTCCAATTGCTTTAACGTCCTGTATTTCAAAAGTTTTCGAGTCAATTCTCAATAGAAACATTTTAAGGCATCTTTCCTACCACAACCTTCTTTCTGACCGTCAGTACGGGTTCCGTCAGGGACGCTCCACTGGCGATCTTCTCACCTACCTTTCAGACTCCTGGTCATTCTCCTTTCGGGACTTTGGCGAAAGCTTTGCCATTGCATTTGACATCTCAAAGGCTTTCGATCGAGTCTGGCATAAATCTTTAATTTCCAAACTGCTCTCTTACGGTTGCTATCCTTCTATCTGTGCCTTCGTCGCTAACTTCCTTTCTGGTCGTTCTATAGCTGCTGTTGTAGACGGACATGGTTCTTCTCCTAGATCTATCAACAGTGGTGTTCCTCAGGGCTCTGTCCTATCAACAACTCTCTTCCTTTTATTCATCAATGACCTTCTAAGCTGTACATCTAACCCTATCCACTCATACGCTGATGACTCCATCCTTCACCTTTCCATTCAGTTCCCGCAACGCCCATCTCAGCAGCTACTTCAACAAGCAAGGGATGAGGCTATGGCACACCTAATGTCTGACTTGGTTCGTATCTCTGGCTGGGGTAAAAATAATCTGGTTGTTTTTAATGCATCTAAGACTCAGTTCGTACACCTATCAACCTGACAAAATCTTCCACAGGTATACCCACTATTGTTTAATAATATTCAGCTTAATCTTGCATCATCCTTGAACATGCTTGGGGTTTCATTTACTCGGGACTTATTTTGGAAAGATCATAATTATTACATCTCATGTAAAATCTGCTTCCAAGAGATTAGGTGTGCTAAGGTGACTCCGTTCTTTCTTTACCCCTGCACAATTGTTGACTCTATACAGGGGTATTATCTGCCCCTGTGTGGAATACAACTCTCATGTGTGGGGAGGCTTCCCACATACAGCTCTTCTCAATAAGGTGGAGTCAAAGGCTTTTCGTCTCATTAACTCCTCACCCTACTCTAGCATGGGAAAGGATGTCCGGATGATGATGATGATATACTAGCAGGGGTACCAGGTGTTGCCCGGGCCAAAAAGCGAACACTCTAATCTTATTTGTTTCAGTTTAGTCTTTCTTTCTAAGCCAGAAAGACCATGTACCTCTTATACTATTGAAGAGGGATTATAAGAGGTCCAGAACTTTCTTTTTCAGCTTTCGCAGACTAACACACAGCATTTGTGCGCACTTGTTTACTATTACCTGTGACCTCAAATGACTTCCGACTTGTGACCTCAAATGACCTCGGAGGTCAACCTCACATAGACTATGTCCGAACTGGAGGTCATGTGAGTCTCAGTGACAAAAATTGGGCTGCAGGGTTACCCGGTGTTCCCTGGCCGAAAAGACGAACACTTTACCGGTGATCTCAAGTGACCCAAATCTGAGTTTTCATTCCCCTAAAACCATCCTTGGGTCACCCTGATTCAAAATATATACGGGTCTGGGGGTCTCTGGACCTTGGTCTGGGCGTGACTCAAGGGCAAACAAACAACACGACACTCTCTCTCTCTCTCTCTCTCTCTCTCTCTCTGTTGCGTCTTTATACTGTATAATTACTATCGCTACTTCAGTGGTCACTCTTCTTCTGAACAGTCTGCTTGCATCCCTCCTTCATTTTGGCAGCTTCGGAATAACCGCCAAGAAGTACCATTTCGCCTCTTTTCTGTCCAACGCTCTAATGCAAGGTTGAACGGATACTCTTTGTCATTTATGTATGCAACAAGTCAAACCCTTAAACTGTCTTCTTCATTCTGTTAATCAGACTGTATCCAGGAATCTCGAAATGATTGGATCTTGAATTTGAATTTGTTTTGTTTGAGTTGGTCTTGAAAAAAATAACTTTGTAGGCTTGTTGTCTTTAGTGTGTGTGTGTGTGTGTGTGTGTGTGTGTGTGTGTGTGTGTGTGTGTGTGTGTGTGTGTGTGTGTGTGTGTGTGTGTGTGTGTGTGTGTGTGTGTGTGTGTGTGTGTGTGTGTGTGTGTGTGTGTGTGTGTGTGTGTGTGTGTGTGTGTGTGTGTGTGTGTGTGTGTGTGTGTGTGTGTGTGTGTGTGTGTGTGTGTGTGTGTGTGTGTGTGTGTGTGTGTGTGTGTGTGTGTGTGTGTGTGTGTGTGTGTGTGTGTGTGTGTGTGTGTGTGTGTGTGTGTGTGTGTGTGTGTGTGTGTGTGTGTGTGTGTGTGTGTGTGTGTGTGTGTGTGTGTGTGTGTGTGTGTGTGTGTGTGTGTGTGTGTGTGTGTGTGTGTGTGTGTGTGTGTGTGTGTGTGTGTGTGTGTG
>NC_136979.1:31309965-31332465 GCF_032717465.1 Coenobita brevimanus
ACCTGGAGGAGTGAGACTAGTCATTAGGTCTCCAAACAAGAGTAAGAAGATCTGTTGTATTCACCAGTTTCATTCGTCTTTCTCCAACACCTTTTTAACTTGATGTCATTTTTTTTTCTTTACTAGTTTGCTTGAGACTTGGCACAATTGTTCCTTAGGCCAATAGCCCCATACTCTCTCTCTCTCTCTCTCTCTCTCTCTCTCTCTCTCTCTCTCTCTCTCTCTCTCTCTCTCTCTCTCTCTCTCAGTTTTTTATAAGGGTTAAAGGTCAAATTATTTAAAAATTCAAATTCTAAGATGCCATGTTCATTTAAGTTCACTGATCATCTCGGCAATTTGCACAGAAGCACGCCAATGTACTGTCACTGTGTGGAGACCATCTTGCATGTCCTTGGGAATGTTAGCAATAATGTTAATCGTATATCACAAAGGACCTGTGCAAGTCTTTTGTATTCTCGTGGTCTAGGAGACATAGTGCCAACCCTAACTCTTCGAATTATTAGGATAATTACACCTCATTATCGTCTTGTCTGTCATTTCTACCGGTACTATAATGACAAAGAATAAAAACATAAACATCAACAGGATAATATTCAGCTGTAATGTGCAAAATATACCGCTATAGTAAGTACAGTACAAAGTGCAACATATTCTATCAAGCAAACGAAAATAAGGCACTAGAGATGTACAAAATCGTTAGGCTGTAGCAGTACTAAAAACAATTAAAAAGGAAAAAATTACGGCCTTGTTTAGAAGAGATCTGGACCTAAAATGATCAAGTTATTCCTTTTGTCCTCCGTCTACCCCTTACTGAACCCTCTATCCCCCTACTGGACCGTCCCTCCCCTTACTGGACCTTCGATACAACCTGTGCATCCCCATACACCCTCTCTTCTCCATCTCACACTGGACCTTTTCTTCCCACACTTGAGTGTCTATAAACCCACTACACCCTCTCTTTCCCCACTGGACCCTGTATCCTCTACTGGACTCTCTATCCCATCACTAGACTCTCTATCCCCTTACTAGACTCTCTATCCCCCTACTAGACCCTCTATCCCCCTACTAGACCCTCTATCCCCCTACTAGACTCTCTATCCCCCTACTAGACTCTCTATGCCCCCACTAGACCCTGTATCCCCCTACTAGACCCTCTATCCCCCTACTAGACCCTCTATCCCCCTGCTAGACTCTCTATGCCCCACTAGACCCTCTATCCCCCACTAGACCCTCTATCCCCCTACTAGACCCTCTATCCCCCTACTAGACCCTCTATGCCCCCACTAGACCCTCTATCCCCCACTAGACCCTCTATCCCCCTACTAGACCCTCTATCCCCCACTAGACCCTCTATCCCCCTACTAGACCCTCTATCCCCCTACTAGACCCTCTATACCCCCACTAGACCCTCTATACCCCCACTAGACCCTCTATCCCCCACTAGACCCTCTATCCCCCACTAGACCCTCTATACCCCCACTAGACCCTCTATCCCCCACTAGACCCTCTATCCCCCTACTAGACCCTCTATCCCCCTACTAGACCCTCTATCCCCCTACTAGACCCTCTATCCCCCTACTAGACCCTCTATCTGCATATTAGACCTTCTATCCCCATACCAGACCCTTGATTACCTACTAAACTCTCCATACTCTCATTAGATTTTTATCTCCCACTGGACCCTCAATCCCCACTGGACTCTCTGTCCTCCACTGAACCCTCTTTCTCCCACTGAATCCTTTATCCCTCACTGGACCCACTATTCCCCACTGGACGTACCCACCCCCCACTGGAACTACTATCCCCCATTGGACCCTCTATCCCCCACTGGACCCTCAACTCTCCCATTGGACCCTCTACCCCCACTGGATTCTCTGTCTCCCCACTGGATACTCTATCTTCCTCTGGACCCTCTATATCCCCAATGAACTTCCTACTGCCCCACTGGATCCTCTATCCCCCATTGGTCTCTGTATTGCCCCACTGGACCCTCTATTTCCTCACTGGACCCTCTATTCCTCCACTGGACCCTCTATCCCCCACTGGACCCTCTATTCCCCCACTGGACCCTCTATCCCCCACTGGACCCTCTATTCCCCCACTGGACCCTCTATTCCCCCACTGGACCCTCTATTCCCCCACTGGACCCTCTATTCCCCCACTGGACCCTCTATCCCCCACTGGACCCTCTATCCCCCACTGGACCCTCTATTCCCCCACTGGACCCTCTATTCCCCCACTGGACCCTCTATTCCCCCATTGGACCCTCTATTCCCCCATTGGACCCTCTATCCCCCACTGGACCCTCTATTCCCCCACTGGACCCTCTATTCCCCCATTGGACCCTCTATTCCCCCACTGGACCCTCTTTTCCCCACTGGACCCTCTAATCCCTCACTGGACCCTCTATTCCTCACTGGACCCTCTATTCCCCCACTGGACCCTCTATTCCCCCACTGGACCCTCTATTCCCCACTGGATCCACAATCCCCCACTGGACCCTCTATTCCCCCACTGGACCCTCTATTCCCCCACTGGACCCTCTATTCCCCCACTGGATCCAAAATCCCCCACTGGACCCTCCGTCCTCCATTGGACCCTCCATCCCCCACTGGATCCAAACCCCCCCACTGGACCCTCAATCCCCCACTGGATCCACAATCCCCCACTGGATTGGCAATCCCACACTGGATCCACAATCCTCCACTGGATCCTCGATTTCCCTACTGGATCCACAATCCCCACTGGATCCTCGATTTCCCTACTGGAACCACAATCCCCCACTGGATCCACAATCCCCCACTGGAACCACAATCCCCCACTAAATCCACAATCCCCCCCTGGATCCACTATTCCCCACTGGATCCTTTATTCTCCCACTGGATTGGCAATCTCACACTGGATCCACAATCCCCCACTGGATCCTCGATTTCCCTACTGGATCCACAATCCCCCACTGGATCCACAATCCCCCACTGGACCCTCTATCCCCCACTGGATCCACAATCCCCCACTGGATCCTTTATTCTCCCACTGGACCCACAATCCCCCACTGGATCCTCCATTCCTCCATTGGATCCATAATCCCCCACTGGATCCTCTATTCCCCCACTGGATCCTCTATTCCCCCACTGGATCCTCTATTCCCCCACTGGATCCTCTATTCCCCCACTGGATCCTCTATTCCCCCACTGGATCCTCTATTCCCCACTGGATCCTCTATTCCCCCACTGGATCCTCCATTCCCCCACTGGACCCACAATCCCCCACTAGATCCTCTATTCTCCCACTGGATCCACTATTCCCCCACCGGACTCTCTATTCTCCCACTGAATAATATCCCCACAATGGATCCTTTATTCTCCCACCGTGTGGTCTATACCATATTCAGCGAATATCGGCACATCCTGAACCTCTGTGCCCATCATCCACGAAAGGGCGTGGGGATAACTTTGTGGTGGAGAAGAAATGGAGATGAAAGGATGCAGGGAAAAGAGAGTAGGAAGGGTGGATTGAGGGGAGGGGAGAGAGGGATGGGCAAGGGACAGAAGGAGAAGGGAGAGATGGATGGGGGAGGAGAAGGGGAGGGAAGGATACCTGGTGAGTTGGAGAGACGAGATGGGGGAGAGGGAGGAAGTAGGAAGAGGAGGGTGGTGGAAGGAGAAAGTAAAGGAAAGAGGGTGGAAAGAAAAGGTAGTGTATTGATGATGTAGGGAGAAGGTAGAGGAAAGTAGGTGCAGGGAGGACAAGGCAGAGGAAAGAGGGTGGATGGAGGAGAAGGTAGGCTAGAGGAAAGAGGGTGAAGAAAGGAGAGGGTAGAGGAAAGACGTTGGAAGGAAGAATGAGGGAGAGGAAGGGAGGGGCAGTCGAGGGGGAGGAAGGATTGGGAGAAATGAGGAAAGGGAGTGAAGTATGACGGGCCGGAACTGATCAACTGAACCCCCCACCCCCATAATCCTGCAATGTACAGTATCTTGGGAAAGAGAGACATTGAGAGTGATGTATATGCAAAAATGTCTTTCTCCTGACATTGCTCATGCCAAAAAAAAAAAAAAAAAAAAAAAAAAAAAAAATCAAGTACTTAAGCATCATTACGACTTACAGATGTTTTCTCGCCGCTGAAAAGACTTAAAATGGAACCTTTGCAGTACCAAACCTTGAATATAAAAGAGCTAGTCAGGAGAAAAATCTGAAGGTCGGTACGTCAAAAATTATGTTCTACAGGAGGTGTGTGGTGAAAATAGCAGTGAGGAAAGTGACGCTCTAGAATATAATTATTTTCTTAGAATAACAAGGATTGAATGTTATAAAATAATGACGAGAAGAACTAATGGCCAAGATATACCAATTTTTACTGACCACATTAAGATATGATTCTCTCTCTCTCTCTCTCTCTCTCTCTCTCTCTCTCTCTCTCTCTCTCTCTCTCTCTCTCTCTCTCTCTCTCTCTCTCTCTCTCTATATATATATATATATAATCTATCTATCTCTATCTATCTATCTATATATATATATCAATATCTATCTATCTATATATATATATATATATATTATAGAGAGAGCGAAAAAAAAAATAATATATATTTCTTTCTGTGTGTATATATATATATATATATATATATAATATATATATATATATATATATATATATATATGTGCTCCGCTTCTCCCTTCCCCTCTACTTTTTTATGAGTGTCAGGAGTACATACACGCATACGTAAGAGCCCCTCTCCGATACACTGGCCACTCCATCCCCTTAAAATAGGCCGCGATGCCCACCTATAACTTCTCCTCTGCATCCAAATGTCGCACAGGGACACCTGCCTCAGGAGAGTGAAGCAGGGGTAAGGAGTGGTGGAAGGGGGTGGAGTTAGGCATCAGGTGATGGGAAAGTGGGGATGGGTGGTAGAGGAAGGGATGGTGGAAATGTTAGATATTGGGTTATCTCTCATACTCGTTTCACTTTAACTTGATCTATTATTTTCATCTCTCCATCTGGAACGTTTAGTTGTAGGACTAAAGCTAGAATATGTTGCTAGTCGCAAAAAAGTGCTATGGAAAGATGTATTGCCTTTTTCTGCCACTGAACTACGTAAAATAAGCTGCAAAAGGACAGAGATCTCCGTCATAGAGTAATAGAACAATAGTACAGTAATTTCAGTTTATACCTAACCCATTTACATGATGTCTCTACTTATTTGAATAACATTTTCTGACGGTAGGAAGAATAATAATGAATTAGGTGCCATCTTTCGACAGTGATTATTAGAGATTGTTCCTCTCTAATTAACTAGTACTTGTCCCATTTAAGTTGAATTAAATTAAGTGGGAGTAACAGATATAAATTATATCAGTGTAAATTTTGAGAAGACTAGGAGAAATTCACTGAGGTGGTTTGGACATGTGGAGAGAATGGAGAATGAAACACTAACAGGGTTTATTTAGGTGAGGTGGAGGGAGGGAGAGGGAGGGGATGACCAAGGATGAGGTGGAGGGATGGAGTTGAGAGGTATATGACGGAGGGGGGAGTGAGTTAGGGGGAGGGTAGTCAAATGGTAGGTGACAGAGCGACATGGAGGCGTTTTGTCTGCGGCCACCCTTTGCGGGATTAGGGCGTCGGGCTATAGGTAGATAGATAGATAGAATTTTTTCCAAACCTTTAAGCTGAGTGGGAGGAAAGAACCAAATATACTAAAACCGAATGCACACCAGAATCTTGAGTTGCCACCACTGTAAAAATTTGATCCAAACTACCTGACTTAGTTTGTTCATTAAGCCGAACGCCTGGCCACCCTACTTTAGACACAAACTAATTCAGGCCCCGTCGTGTTGACTTAGCCGGAACAGTACTTAATCAGACGCCCCGGCCCTGTCAAGGAAAGTCAGTGTCAATAAAATCCTTTGAACCATGAAAACAACCGTTTCTAAATTCCTTTATGTACCAGTTCTTTACGCAGCGTAAAGATACGAACGTGGTACCAAAATGGTTTAGTGTAAGATTTACGTGGACTGGCAATGTAGAATCATCATCATCATCATCATCATCATCTTCATCATCATCATCATCATCAACAGCAGTAGCAGCAGCAGCATCTCTATCATCATCATGATTAACATCGTCTTCATAAAGATTATCACCATCATCATTAACATGATCATTATCACATCTTTATCAGCGTAATTATCTTTTTGTTCCCCGCTAATACATGCATTAGGTAGTAACCACAAAGAAGTGTAGTAAAGCCTATAACTAGTCTATAAACCAACTAAAGCATAGATAAGTACATAAATTGTGTGCAATGCTCGCACCTGCGGTAGGGAGTGGAGTGGAGGCCATGCAGTGACAATAGGGATGTATAGATGAGAATGGAATGGAACTTGAAGGGATTATAATGCAAATGGGGTAGGCTGGGAGAACATGGAGTGACATGAAGTGATGCTGGGAGGGAATGAATTGGAATAGGGTAGGGTAGGAGGGTGTGAGGCCTCATTAGAATGAAATTACTGGGGAGGAGAGTAATGGCATACAGAAAGTTGAGAGGGAGCCGAGTGGCATGAAAGAAGGCTGAGATAGAGTGGATGGGGCAACGGAAGAGTCTGAGAAGGAGTGGAGAGTCAACAGGAAACTCTATGAGGGAGTGGAGTAGAATAAAGATAGGGTTGAAGACAGTGGAGTGGCAGTGAGGGAGGATTGGAGGGAGTGATATGCCACTAGGAAAGGCTGAGAAGGAGTGGACTTGAAATGGAAGAGGCCAGGAGGGTGTGGAGTGCCACAAGGAAGGTTGGAGGGGGGGGGGTCGGAGGGGGATGAATATGGGATAGGATGAGAAGGAGAGGAACTGAGTAAAGAGAAGCTCGAAAGTAGTGGAGTGGCAAATGGGTGACTAAGAGAGTGTGGAGTAGGAATTAATATGTGGGGAAGGAGTGGAGTCGCATAAGTAAGGCTGGAAGGGAGCTGATTTGGATAAATGGATGCAGTGAGCGAGTAGAGTGGCATAAGGGGAGTCTGGGAAAATCGGAAGCGCATAAGGAAGATAAATCGACCAATTGTAGCAACAAATTAAGAAGAGAAGGAGCACTCAGAGAATGCTACTTCCACGGGCACAAAGTGGTCAAGAACCAAACATTTGGCTTTGCACGGTGACCTTGATCTTCGACCAGCTTTTATCAAAATCCAATTACTTTCAGTACGTTTGATCCAAATCGAACGAAAAAGGTTGAGTTGACTTTGCCCTGTGACTTTGATCTTTGACCTTTTCCTGCAATTTGACCTTTGACTGGCTGTTCTCCAAATGGAATCCCTTTTTCCCAGCCTTACCGTGAAGGCTACCACAAAGTTCGGTCTAAATCAGATGAAAACTGGTTAAATTGACCTTGCCATGTGACCTTGATCTTTGACGTATTGTTCCGGAAAATAAAAGTTCAATCAGTTGGATAACACTCATCGCTTCTACCAAGCTTGATTTAAATCAAATCAGAACTGATCCAGTAGTTTTGTTCACACACACACACACCTTGCCCCGTGACCTCGATCTTTGACCGACTATTCTGAAAACGGAAATTCTTTGTTCCCGCCTTACCCTAAATCTTTCCCACAAGACTGGTCTAATTTGATCTTTTTAATCTTTAAATTGATCTTTCTAGGTCTGAATTTGACATGGCGAGGTGACCTGGGCTTTTGAACTGTTGTTTTAAAAAACGATAGGTCAACCCACTTGCTGACCCTCAAGTCTTCCACAAAGTTTCGTTAAAATCATATAAAGTCTATATGTTATTTTGTTAAATCACATACACACACACACATACAGAGAGAGAGAGAGAGAGAGAGAGAGAGAGAGAGAGAGAGAGAGCAACACTAATAAGTACTAAAAGGAACGATTCAAATTAACAAATATTGGAGCCCCCTCAAGGGAGGGATTACACCAGCTGCGACACCCGTCTAGCGCGGCTTGGAATATGACCTTGACCTTGACCTACTTTCACCAATTTCGAACTCAAGCCTGTAAAATTTTTTGATGATATTTTGAGCGGTTGCGAAGTTATAGTGCTAACAGACACACAGACATACGGACAAACTGGAAACAATAGTTGTAAGAGATTTTCATCCCTACTACACACCTGTAAAATTTTGTGATGTCTTGAGCGGCTGCGATGTTATAGTGGTAACAGACACACACACCCTGACCCACTTTCACCAATTTCGAACTCGAGATCGATTTCTTTCCCTACTACACACCTGTAAAATTCTGTGATAATATCTTGAGCGGTTGCGAGGTTATTGTGCTAACACACACACACACACACACACACACACACACACACACACATTGAAAACAATACCAGCTTCGCTATCGTGGCTGTAAAAAAAAAAATAAATAAATAAAAAGAACGAGTCTGCGCGACAAGTGGACGGAACCTAAGGAGAAGGAAATGTACAGAAAATGGTGTCAGTTATGAACTGATGCAGTCAGTCAGGACAGAGTGGGGTAAGTGAGGAGTGGCGAGAGTGAGGAGAGAGTGGTGTGAGTTAGGAAAGAGAGAGAGAGGAGTGAATGAGGAAAGAATGGAACGATTCAAGAAAGAGTGGAGGGTGTGAGGAAAGTGCGGAGTGATGCAGGAAAGAGTGGAGGGAGTGAGGAGAGAGCTAAATGAGTAGCATACACCAATGTGAAGTGAGTCGTTTGAGAGTGGAGTGAATTATAGTAGAATGGAGTGAGCGAAGTGGAGTGAGCCTGGAGTGGTGTGGACTGGAGTGTCTGTTAATTAACCCGACTTCTCCAGTGTATTCGCTACTCGCTTCTGCTCAAGAGAAACAATTAAGTGCAAATTTTGTCGTTGTGTGTGTGTGTGTGTGTGTGTGTGTGTGTGTGTGTGTGTGTGTGTGTGTGTGTGTGTGTGTTGTACTTGAGGACTTAGGAACGCTTAGTTGAGGACTTAGGAGTGCATATACTTAGCAATTTTTAGTGTTGCTGTGTATGTGTACCCGAAAAGTCGAATGTATTGTATCACGCCTGTATGTGTGGGAGGGTTGGAGGGAGTGTGAGTCTCTACTTCACAGATTCTCTCCTATGGCAGTGCTACTCAGAACAAAACATGGTCTGTAAACCTGTAATACAGAACAGTGCATAGGCTACGCAAACTCAGATTTGGTTGATATGAATTATCTTCAAGATTTGTTTGAGAAAAAATACCATCGTTATCTAATAATTCTCTATGTGCAATATACAAGCCCGTCCTCTGTAAACAGATGAATGTCTGTCTATCTGTCTATTACCAGATGCCGTAATCCCGTATGGGGTGGCCACAAACAAATCCCTTCCATGTCGCCCTGTCCTCTGCCGTTTCACTGCCCTGCTTCCAGCTCACACACCCCTCCCTAATATACCTCTCCACTCCATCCCCCCATCTCTACCTTGGCTTCTCCCTCCCTCTCCCCTCCTCCACCTCACCCACATACACTCTCCTCGTCAGTCTCTCGCTCTCCATCCTCTCCATGTTGCCAAACCACCTCAGTGTGTTTGTTTTAACGCTTCCTATCACATCCACATCCACACCACAACGCTTCTTCACTTCCTCATTTGTAAGGCTGTCTCTCCATGTGACTCCACATCCTCTTCTGAAAAACTCATTTCCGCTGCCCTCACCTGACCTGTGTCCTTCCAACAACGTCCAAGCTTCTCTTCCATACGTTAGAGTTGGTATTACAATACTGTCATGCAGTAACTTTTTCACTTCCATGCTCACTTCCCTGTTTCTTATCACTGCTTTCAATGAGCCACCAACCTTTCTCCTTTTTTGTACCCTTTCAAGCACTTCACCCTCTAAACTTCCATACTTACTCATCACACTACCCAAGTACTTAAACACACTCACATTTTCCATTTCCTCCTCATCCAACCTCACTGTTCATTCAGTGACTTCATTTCTCTCGAAGACCATATCTTTGCACTTCCCTATATTCACCTTTAGATTCCGTTTCTTACACACTCTCCCAAACTCATTCATCAAGCATTGCAGCCCCCCTTCGTCTTCACTTAACAGCACAGTATCATCTGCATATAAGAGTACAGGGAGTTTCCAAACACTGCCCTCTCTCATTAGCGTCGCTCCAACATCCACTGCCCTACCCTGTATCACTTTTATAACCTCATTCATATGCAGACTGAACAAACATGGAGACATGACACATCCCTGTTTCATTCCAATCTTCGGACAGAAAAATTCACACAGTTCAGTATCCACATGCACTGAAGCCTTAGCACCCTTATACATACTCTTCACGGCATTCAGCATCTTCCCATTTACTCCATATATTCTTAATACCGGTACTTTCCACAATCCTTGTCCATCCACCCTGTCATATGCTTTCTCCAAATCCATTAAGGCTGCATACAACTTCTTTCCCCTCTCTAGAAACTTTTCTACTAAAGACCCAAGAATGAATATCTGATCTATACAACTTCTTCCCGTCATAAAACCTCCCTGTTCTTCTCCTACTAATTCCTCTGATATTTCCCTAACTCTGTCAGTAAGTGTCCTACCACATACTTTTCCTAGTACACTAAGAAGACAAATGCCCCTATGATTACCACACACTTCTTTTTTCCCTTTTCCCTTTGTACAGGGGAATAAATATACCTGACTTCCAATCCTCCGGGATTTTACCTTCCTCCCGAGCCAATCTGCACATCTTCCACATCCATTCTACTACTATCCTTTATGCTTCTGCATTTCACCACACACTCCATCAATTCCTGGGGCTTTCCCCATTTTGACTTTCTTCATTGCATCCACAACTTCTTTCTTATAGATTCTTCTTCTTTTCTCACATCTCTCCTTCTCCCAGCTATTCCCCAGCCATTTATATTCACACTACTTCCATTCTCTATGTTCAACAATACCCTAAAGTGTTCTCTCCATCTGCTCACCTTTTCTCCCTTCTTCGTTAGTAATCTACCATTTTTATCTTTCACTCCCTGACTAACTTCTTTGGTACCCTGTCTAACTCTCTTTACCTCTTTCCAGAACATTTTCTTGCTTTTCCTCCACTTTACACTCAAATTCCTTCCAAATTCTTCCTCTTCTTTCTTCTTACTCTCTTTTACTCTTCTTTTCATCTCCTTCTTCCTCTCTACATATAACTATCTCTTCCTTCTCTCAACTTTCTCCACACCTCTGTTTCTCATCCACTCACTATATGCTTTCTTCTTTTGTCCCACAGCCTATCTCACCTCTTCATTCCACCATGCTGTTCCTTGAACCCCCTTCGTCTTCTCTTCACCCCACACACCACGTCACATACTGCACGGATTCCTTCTGTGAATATCTTGCACACACCTTTCACGTCCCCCATCAGCTTCAAATTATATTTACCTGATCGCTCCTCCATTTCTCTCTTATATAATGCCTTCTTTTCATTCTCTTGTAACCTTTCTACCCTCCTTGTATGAATTACTTCCTCCTGTCCTTCCCTTCTTCTATTCCCCCATTTCATTTGGACCTCGACTTTCACCACCACCAAGTGGTGGTCAGGAAGTCCTCTCCCCTAACCTCTATATGCTCTTGCATCCATTACACACCTTCTCAGTCTCTCATCCACACACACATAATCAGTCATTGCCTTTCGTTCATTCAGTTCACCACCCACCCTTCTCATCATTCGCTACGTATACCAGTGGATCATTTTATCCTCTGTAACTGGATGAATGAAAAGCCTTTGAAAAACTAATGAAGGGGTAGATATCATCTTCATGATCACCATGATTATTATCAACATCACAATGGCTCAACTTTCTATTATTTTATTAAGGTAAGAAGGATCCAATAATGAGAAGAAGTAAGCACAAAGTAGGATGAACCATCAGCGGCGTGCCTATTGCAGCATATATCACACATCCGTTCCCTCATCATTCATCCCTTCCAAATTCTGATTTCCGTTTCATAAGTTTAACCATCTACATTCATGCTTTTGCAATTAGTGTAGGATACAACCATTTTGTCGACATACATATTTCAAAAGGGTTGCAACCATTGCCATGTACATCAAAACAGATACAGAGCTTCATATACCTGGTTTTGTTTTATTCATTTTATTTTATTTTATTTTATTTTTTTTGTCTCCTCAACGCACATGCTTTGTTTCTCATGTAACTTATGAAAGATGCATATATATCAGATGACTAATATCTTATCCTTAATGCATTAGTTCCATGACATGAAAACATTCCTTACCGAATATGCTAGACAATATGATTTGGACTTCATGATTATGTTATATATTTCACTGCATTGTCTTAACACACACTCGGTCTACTGAGATCCTCCGAAAACTTTTTTACGCGCTGTACCTCCTGTATCACAGTATTTGTTGCCTACAAATCTAGAGGATCAGATCTGAGAAAGGATTCTATTAAAGGACTTGAAATCAATGTAATTAAATTACATGCGTGTCAACCAACAAAACAAACAAACAAAGACACTTCTTATAACAAACAACAATATTGGAGATTTATAATCCAAAGACAAAATAAAACTGAAACCCGAACTTTTTTTTCTTTCCCAATCTACGGAGACATTACCATCCAGCTCCTCACGCAGTCGCAGTGTTCACTGTGTATTCCAACCTCTTGCATAAAGCCCATTATACCCAACGGTGAAGTCAGGGTTGTAAGCTATAACATGCCGTTGCGCCTACTTGACACTTTAGACGTATTCGTTCCATTCATCTCTGACGAGCCATATCTCAGTGAGTCGTCTATGGCTTGGGAAAGAATCAAGCTTCTTTCATCTTAGCAAGATTAACCAGCAGAAGGCAGTGAGAAACAAAAGTGGTGGAAAATCTGCCGAGGTACTGTGTCCTGAGTAAACTGTATATATTTTTAATAGACAGTACTTGTTTTTACACATCCCCCAAATTAATAAAAACAACAACAACAACAACAACAACAACAACAACAACAAAGAATATAAATCAGGAAGCTGCCTCCAGTTTCTGCTGATGTTTTTTCCTTGTCTCAGTGGTTTCTCCAGACAGGGGAGGAGGAAATCAAACGAGCCGAACCAAAGTCATGGACCCGAGGGACGAGACAAGAAAAGACGAGAAAGAAAACCCCGAGTCAATCTTCCCTTAATAAATAATTGTCCGCTTCCCTCCCCAGTATATATCTCCTTTCCCACCATCCATCTCCCTCCACAGTCCCACTCCTGTTCCCACACTGGCGCTCTCGCAGCATAAAAGGTCCATATTTCACTGTCTGCTTACACATCAATGGCAAATTTTCTGTATGTCTGGTGGTCATAACTGCAAACTCATTCAAAATGTTAGCAGATGAGCCATGAACACACACACACACACACACACACACACACACACACACACACACACACACACACACACACACACACACACACACACACACACACACACCTTTGACTTCCAAACTACCGTCCTGCTGTGTCTATCCATTTATGCGCTTTATTTCAAGTTTCCCACTCTGGTTATTCCATAGTAGCAGTTGTTGACGGCCACTGTCCTTTTTCTAAAAGTATCAATAGTGGTGTTTCTCAAAGCTCTTTTGTTTCACCAAGTCACTTCCATCTATCATCACTGAACATGTGAGCTGTCTCTCCTACGCTGAGGACTCATCGCAACAATATTACAGCAGTCACGAGATGAGGCTTTTGCATTCTTATTTTCTTAGTTCTTTCTTGTTTTGACAAGGACAAAAGGAACCTTGTACGGTAACATTTAATAACTCAAAACCCAGTTCCTCCATTGTACGGCTCGGGTCCCTCAAATACAAACAACTCAATCCTCCATTATATTTTAACAGTCCTCTTGTGTTTCTCTGGCTCTCTGGCTTGGAAAGAACACATGACTCCTATATCGAAAACAACTTTGCAGAAGTTAGGTGTGCTGAGTCGACTACGTGCATGCTTTAACCCCACTAGGTGCTGACTTTGTACAAGAGCCTTATTCGCCAGTGTATGGAGCACACCTCTCACGTGTGAGTGGGAGTGGGGGGGGGGGAGGCGGCTCACTATATTCGTAGTTTCTAAACATGGTGGAATTAAATGCCTTTCCTCTCATCATCTGACCCCCTTCACCCTCTCTCTCTCTCTCTCTCTCTCTCTCTCTCTCTACGCAACAATGTTGCAACTCATTCTTTCTCCTGTTGCTACTAGTTAGATGACTCCTTCTGAACTCTCTTCTTGCATCCCTTTACGGCGGGCAACCAGCACCCGTTGAACTACATGCTCTCACTCCTGTACTCTCCAAATCCCTAATGCAGGAAACAGCTGGTGTTGTTAGTCTTCTATGTATACTACTGATCACTTCTGGAAGTGTCCTCCTCAGTCTGTCTTTTACGCGGCCTATAGTCTCCATTTTTTTTTTTTTTTAATTCAAATGTGTTCACACATCTCGAATTGAACGAATCTTGAAATTTTTTTTTTTTTAATCTTTATTTGGAGAGAAGAGGCTTACACGTTCTAAGCCATGGCTTCCTTCATTTTTGTACACACACACACACACACACACACACACACACAGTGTGCAGTATAGTTCTCTTTCGTGGACAGGTAAACTTGATGACTAACGTAAATATATATATATATATATATATATATAAAATCAGTGGAACATGCATTTAAATGAATTTGATCTCGGAATATGAATTCTGGCAGCCTGATCGCATACCAAACTTTTCTGGGTTTTCTCTACAGATTTCTTCCGCCAGACTTGAGTTACAACAATATGACTGGCATGGCATGAGGGAAAGATATCGGCTATCTTGATGACGACGATGCTGATGTTATCCAAAGCATATATAATAACTGAATCTATCTATCTATCGATATACTGTATATCTACTGTATACTGTATGTCTATATCTATCAATCTCTCTCTCTCTCTCTCTCTCTCTCTCTCTCTTATATATATAAACATAAATGTATATATATATATATATATATTGGAGCCTCTATGGTACAATAGTAGAGTGTGCGTTTTAGTACACGGGTGAGCCAGGGTTCGCGCCCCGCCAGGGTAATAAACTTTGGGAGTGTTCACCCAGCCTCGTACTGCATTGGCAGACACGGGGTACTGTGGTTGAACCAGTGTCGCTTACTATAAAGTATGCTTGCACCCAGTCGGCTTGCGCGGGCCGATTACACTTGGTTCACAGGATACACAGACATCCAAAGCCACTCCAACACTACAATTACACTTACAAGCACTTCTCACCCTACATACAATCTCTACTAGACAGCCTAAGCCACTTGGTAGATACATTGGCTGTATCATCCCGACTTCGGTCGGGATAGGCCGGTCCTGCAGTGGATACTCAAACGGCTGGTGATGATATATATATATATATATATATATATATATATATATATATATATATATATATATATATATATGCAAAACAAATCCTATTATTTCATTCAGTTGATCATTAAACCGGTCCAAACTGAACACAAACCAAGGTACTGCCCAATGTTACCATGGCTCTATCCTCATATGGCTCCCCTACATCTAACCTGTCACACAACCAATCCCACGTCCTTAGATACATCTTACCCTGTATTACCCCATCTTACCTTTCACTAACCTCCTCCAACATTTATTCCTGTCCTTGCGATTCATTTACTTACCTCTCCTTCATCAATCTCCCTCCCATTCATCCACATTCCTCCATTTCATTTTCCTCCTTTTAATTCAGATACCTCCCTCCGTTCATCCGCCTCCACATCTTTCATCCACTTCCCTCCCATCCATCCACCTACCACTTAAGAACCCCCTCCCTCATTACAGTTCATCTCCTATTTTTCATCCACCACCCACCTTTCATCCACCACCATCCCTGTCATTCGCCTCCTACTCTTTAATCCATCGCCTTTCCTTTCGTCCAACCCATTCCATTCTATTAACCTTCTCCTTTTTCATTCACTTTCCTCCTTTTCATCTTCCTTCCCCTTCATCCATCTCCCTCACTTCAATCCACCTACCTCAGTTTCACTCCCTTCGAAAACACTCTCCCTACGCCCCATCAATCTCTCATTTAATCTCCTCCGTTCCCTTCACCCACTTTCTCACAAGAATCCATAGCTCGTTTCACTCAGCTTCCTCCCTTCATTTACATCCACTCTTAGAATCTCCTGTCATTCCTGCACTCACCTCACCTTCATCCACCTCCCTCTCAAGATCTTCACTTTCACATACCGCCCCCCTAACCCCCTCCCAGTAATCCTCATCTTTCCCTTTCTTCACGCCCTTCCATTTCCTTCTTCTACTTCCCTTCCAAGAAGTTCCCTGCTTCCCTCCATCCAATCTCCCTCTTCATCCACCTTTTTTCTTTTACCTCGTCTGAAGCTCTTCCACTTCCTTCCATCCATATTTTTCATTAAGCGACATCCCTTGATTTCCCATCAGTTACAGTCCCTCCTTTCTCTCTTTTCATTTATCAGCCTCCCCTCTCAAGAACCCCTCCCTACTTTTAGTACTTCTCCCTCCCTTTCGTTCACCTCCTCTTTATTTACTTGAACTTCTTCTTCCCCATCATCCACATTCTTTTATCTCCCTACGAGCTCCTCCCGCTTCTCCTCATCCACTTCTCTTTCATCCATCCACTTCCACTACCAAGAACCAGTCTCTCTCCCCATCACCCCCTCCCCCCAGAGAGGTGTCAGAGGCAGGGAATGAGTTGTTAATTAATGAAGGTGGCGGCAAAATAAGTCCGACGCCTGGCTCTGTCATTGATTTTCCTCACTGAAATTAAATATGCTCCGTATATCTTCGTGTTTCCTACCCATATCACACTTACGAAGTACAAGAGAAAAAAAAATAGTACAAACAACAATAACTATCAATAACAAGTGCAACAACAACAGTTTTACTCAATACTTTATAGAAGGTGGCTTAGCTGCTACAATTATCTTGTAGTTCCTAAAATTAAATCTTAATGTACAAACGTTGTCTGGAACAGTAATAAAAGACATAATGTACGTGCATGTGCAAAAAAGAGGCAACACCACCAGTTTCCAACGGTTTTGCTCTTGGCCAAAAACTTTCCCTCGTACGATCTCTGAACTAAAGACTCCCAAGACCCTGCAGTACTTGAGCAACACAACTGAAATTGCAAAATGTTTTCATGGAGTGAGGCAGCAGCCGCCTGGAGATGTGAAGGAACAATGGCATGTGGGACGGCAGCGGGATCTCCAGGCGACACCCGCTGCTAATTACATAAAAGACACACTCATCGGCAGCGCCACGCCTAATTTGATTCCGTCTAACGATGCCGGCAATAAAAGGAAGAAAGGCTCTGTGTGCTTAAATGAGACACTCCGTAACGTTTCTTGACACAGGTAATTATTGTGCTGGTGTTAAATTGAGGTGATAACGAAGCACCTGAATTTTCATCCTCCCTTCATGAAAAAAAAAAGAAAAAAAATCCTGAGGTGAATAACATCATCCGGTAGTAGTAAGAGTCAATATAGGAGACATCACTCCACTGAAGGAATTAATTTATTTTCTGAAAATAAATATATGCGAAATATAAGCTTTAAATGGAGAAGGTGGCTCTGATTACTGCATATGCATCACGCAATGAGGGAGGCGGTGGCTCAGTCGATAGAGGGGTGGCCTGTAGTCCTACCGGACCCAGGTTCAAATCCATGCTGAGGCAGGGAACAGTTTAAGGATTTGAATTTCATTAAAAAGCAGACTTTACCTACCTACCAGAATACCGCCAATATGTAAAAATACCCCCGCTAATACCAATACACCAGTCCTGTATGAGACAGCCCTTGCATGTATTCAATACGGATGGTGGGTGTTAGCGCCGAAGTGGTGACATGTAGTGGTGTACGGTATGTAGTAGGACTACTGGGCCTTGGCAGGAGGCTGCGAAGCCTATGCCCAGAGTCGGACATATAAAAAAAAAAAAATGTTGGGTAGACAAGAATAGATTTTGGAATCAACTGGGAAAGATGTTTGAAGGTATGCCAAACAACTGTGTTAATAGTGTGATGAATGATGTGAGTGGAAGAGTTCGTTGGGATAATACGAATGCTGTGGTAAATCTGTTTATGTGTGCTTGGGGAAAACCATAATTGATGTGGGAAATGTATCAGAAGAGAAGTTATGCCATAGTGATTAACATTCAGATACAAAAACTGTAAATACAGTAAATATACACGTATATAAAAAGATTGTTCTGAAAATAAACAAAATCCAACAGATTATGTGCTAAAAGAGAGATAAATTCTCTGGCGAGTTTTAATATCAGACGAGTGAGAGAACATTGCGAAGGACTGTCTGATAATACGATTGTATCATGCAAGGAGAAACTGGAAAGAGCATGAAAAAGGAAGAGTCAAAAAAGCTTCAAAATTTTAACAATAAAAATGGGGAAGCTAAATATCAAAGCGGTTGCAGATAAAAATTAATAAAATATTGAGAAGGAAATAGGGATTTCATTTGGGAATAAACCGTTTCAGTAAAAAAAGGAAAACCCAGGGTGAAAGGAAAAAAAGCGACTGTTTTAGTAAGAAGGATGAAAAGCGGGTATGGGACTACAAGTTTCAGGCAGTAGGAAAGGAACAGCCCTGAAGAATATGGAGATAGAAAGATCTGTTGAAGCTGTGTAGATACAAAAAAGAAATTTAAATGAGAGTTAATATGTTCAGAACAAGACGTGTATGTAGTTTCACAGGCTCTCAGCCTTTGGTTCGTCTCGTTTTCAACATGCTTGCATGCTTCGGCCTTGGTCACCTAATGGCGGGTCTACATGCTGCCCGATCTCTGGCAGCTTCCCTATTCAGTCCCTTATCCTGAGATCACACTGAATGACCTCGTCCCAGTTTTTCTTCGGCCTACCTCTCGCAGCCCTACCCCCAACGTTAACACCTCTCACATTCTGCACCTAATTATCATCTCCCATCCTCTCAACAGGCCTACATCATCTCAATATACCTCTCCTCATCACATCAGTGCACTCCAGTCCCATCCCACCTCTTAACTTTTCCATCGTAAACCTAGCCTCGCCCCCCCCCCCCCCCCCGGCATCGCCCTCAAGGGCGCACTGCACATCCGACAGACCATTGTCATTTCTGTACGTTTGAGCCTGCGAATATCTTCTTCCTTTACTGCCCACGTCTCACTACCATACAGCATTACACTCCTAACACATGCCGCATATGAAGATCCCTTCGCACGGAGGGAGAGCCCTCTCAATGTCAGGAGAGGCAACAGCTCCCTGAACTTCTAAACACTCCTCACTCTAGCTACACCTCCAGCACATAACATGTCTCCTAAATAACAAAATTCTTCCAGACACTCAGGAGATAATATTGTCACGCCTGACACTCTCCACTTGCTCTCCCTAACACACCGCATACATGAAATCAGTATTGTCTCGCAGTCTACCTCTAATACCACTAAATCTCTTACGCACAAGCTTATCACAAACACTGTACAAGATGATATTACTTCCCACGCCCTTGTAGCAAATTGCACATGGCCACTCTCCCTCTTCTTTGGCAGCACAGTGCCAACACCAGCCCTAGATACCATCACTTTTGTTTTATCGGCATTTACTCTTAAACCCTTGTGCCCCATACCATCTCCCCGCTTCCTAAAACTTTCCTCCGCCTCCCTTTCAATCTATGCAATCAGCACCAAATCACTGGCATACATCTCCCACAGGAGTCCATTTATGAAGTCACATGAAAGGTCTTCAAGTACCATGATAAACAACAAGGGCCTCAAGACTGACCCCTGATGCAGACCAACATTCACGGAAAACTCATCACTCAAATCCCCATTCACCCTTACCTGGGTGCGAGTACCCACATACACAGCCATAACCACCCTAACCAGCCACTCCTCGATTCCAAGCTTTCTCATAGCCCGCTTCGCCACATCCCTAGGGACCCTGTCAAAGGCCTCCAAATCAACAAAAACAAAGTACAGATCCCTTTTCTTTCCTATGTATTTTTCCTGACGCTGTCGAACAATGAATATCGCAACAGTGGTCCCTTTGCCTGGCATAAACCGAAACTGCATCTCATCAGTATTCACTCTTTTGCTAATCATATCTTCTAGAACTTTCTCCATTATCTTCATTATCTGGTACAAATGGTTTATGCCTCCATAATTTCCTCTTTCCAGGGCATCACCCTTCCCACATTTACAGTTATAATCTTCAACCAATCATCTGGGACAACACATTCATATATGATCATATTTATCAAGTCAGTAATTAACTTCATTTCTTCATCACCTGAGGCTTTCAGCATTTCAACAGCCAACCCAGACACCCCTGCTGCCTCCCCCACCTGCATCCTGTCTATTGCCCTGCTCACAGTAGCAACATCAATTAGATGCCAAGGGCCAAACACTGGATCTGCTGGCTCCAAACCTTTCCTGTTCCAGTCAAGCTCCTCATTCAACAACCGGTTGTAATGAAGGAAAGGTAATGGTGAACAGTGGGGATATTAAATACCCACTGTTCACCATTACCTTTCCTTCATTTTTCACACACGTTCAACTATGAGATCCCTGTTTTCCCTCTTCATCTGATTTGCCACCTTGAAAATCATATTCTTCCTTTCCACACTATATTGGTTATCAATCAAAAGTCTCTGAGACTCAGATTTTGTCCTGTAAACCTCTTTTCTAGCCCTACGCTTGGCAGCCAAGCATTCCTCTATGTCACCATCTCTTTTCCATTCGCAGATAAGCCTTCTTTCATCTTTAATTGCAGCTTCTACACCCTCATCTCACCACCAAGTTACTTTATGTCTTGGGGGGGTCCCTTGTCCATCCACACACTGTAACTTTCAGGAGATTGTTTATGAGGAGAGCTCTGTACTGACCATTACGGTAACACTTTTGTCAGCATCTTCATGCTCAGCCACCACTCTACTCATCTCGCAATAGAGGGCATCCCTTACTGCTTGGTTTTTCAACTTTCATATTTTCCTTCTAGGTGCATAGGTCCTCTTTTTCATCACCCTCTCCTTAAGCACCATGTTACATATCAATAACTTGTGTTGCTGCACACACTCCACTCTCCCTATAACTTTAACAAACCTCACCAACCTCCTATCAGCCCTCCTGACTAGGAAATAGTCTATCTGGCTAATATTTCCCCAGACTCGTATGTAATCAACCTACTCTCTCTTTTCCTAAAATGTATGTTGCACACAATCATGTTCATTGTCTCCCCAGACTCGAGTATCCTTTCCCCTTCCTCATTCTTTGTATCGTATGCACATCCTCCATGTAACCCATCGTATCCTTGAGCTGCTTCATCTACAAGACCATTTAAGTCCCCTCCTAAAACTATAATTTCATTATCCCCCATATTACTTACCACACGTATTAAGTCATCCCAAAATGTATCTATATCTATATCATCCAATCCAGCATACGCTGATATAAATGAAAATGTGACGCCACCGAACAAGATTTTCACTACTGTTGTTCTCTCACTCACTCTCGATATATTCATGACATATTCCACCCATTTCTCCATAACCAACACACCCACCCCATCATATCCATCTGCCCTACCATGCCAAAATATCTTGTATCGACAATCCCTCCAGGCAATCATTCTGGTTGATCCCCGCCTGTATCTAACCTCCTGCAAACATCCAACATCCACCCACCGCCTACTCAACGTCTTAACCACTTCCCCCACTCTACCCCTCAAACTACCCACGTTCCATGATGCCTCTCTGATCCCCATGGGCGATTGAGTTTCCTCAGGCTTACTTTGACTTTTCTTTCTCTTTTTTTTTTTTTTTTTTTTTTTTTAATAATCGGTATAAAATAAGGGGGAGTGACAGACCACAGGCCCCACCCACCAGCACAGTCCTAAGTCCAGGCATAGGACTTGGGAACCATAGCCCACCAGCCGTGACCAGTGGCTGTGGCAGTGGCTTTAGGGCACCCTGCCAGAACAGCTACAGGGACACCCTCCATGTGCGTCTTGGCACTGTAACTGCCCCGTTATTATGCACCCCATGATAGGGCAACCTCCTGGGGAGCTACACTCAGGTTCGGGGCCCTCTCTACTGGGCGAAAGAGGCAGCCTGGGAACAACAATGCCCCGTACCCTCTAGCCCAGATCCAAGCCCTATCCCATCCCGGCTCCCAAAACTATGCTGGTTGAGCCCTCGTCACGCCTCCCCGCCACTAGCAAGCGGGGGCAAAGTTTTCTGGCTGCATGCCCTTACTGGCGTCAACCCCTGTGACGTAGCAGGATGTAAAGCACATGTAGGGTAATGCATGAGATAGTTAGAGGAAAGTGTCTGGGTGAGAATGCTCGTCTACTCTCCATGGTAGTGTCACACTGAAAAGGTCAGCAAAGGGGGATGGTCAGATATTCTGGTAGCCAGTGAAACAGGAGCTCCAGCCCTTCCTATCACAAACATTCCCATTCCCCTTAGGAATACCACCCTGATCGGCTGGTGCTGCGCCCTACTCCC
>NC_136979.1:31334965-31349965 GCF_032717465.1 Coenobita brevimanus
AAGGAGGGAGGTGAGAAGACAGGAAGAAATCAGTAGGATAGAAGTTGTGGAAGCAATGAAGAAAGTTAAATTGGGGAAAGCCCCAGGAATTGATGGAATGTGTGGTGAAATGCTGAAGCATGGGGGAGAGATTGTAGTAGAATGGATGTGGAAGCTGTGTAGATTGGCCTGGGAGGAAGGTAGAGTCCCGAAGGATTGGAAGTCAGGTATAATTATTCGCTTGTACAAAGGAAAAGGGGAAAAAGAATTGTGTGGTAATCATAGAGGCATTTGTCTTCTTGGTATAATAGGAAAAGTGTATTGTAGGATACTTATTGACAGAGTTAGAGAAAGAACAGAGGAATTAGTTGGAGAAGAACAGGGAGGCTTTAGGAAGGGAAGAGGTTGTATAGATCAGATATTCATTCTTAGAGCTTTAGTGGAAAAGTTTCTAGAGAAGGGAAAGAAGTTGTATGCGGCGCGGCTTTCATATATTTGGAGAAAGCATATGACAGGGTGGATAGACAAGGATTGTGGAAAGTATTAAGAATATATGGAGTAGATGGGAAGTTGCTGAATGCTGTGAAGAGTATGTATGATGGTGCTAAGGCTGCAGTGCGTGTGGATGGTGAACTAAGTGAATTTTTCTCTTTGAAGGTTGGGTTGAAACAGGGATGTGTCATGTCTCCATGGTTGTTCAATCTGTACATGGATGGGGTAATAAAAGAGGTACAAGGTAGGGTAGTGGATGTTGGAGTGGACCTGGTGAGAGAGGATAGTGTTTGGAAACTCCCTGTACTGTTGTTTGCAGATGATACTGTGTTGTTGAGTGAAGACGAAGGGGAGCTGCAAGGCTTGGTGGATGAGTTTGGGAGAGTGTGTAAGAAACGGAATCTAAAGGTGAATGTAGGGAGGAGTAAAGTGATGGTCTTTGAGAGAGGTGAAGTCAATGAATGTACAGCGATGTTGGATGGTGAGGAATTGGAAAATGTGAGTACGTTTAAGTACTTGGGTAGTGTGTTGAGTAAGGATGGAGGTTTGGAGGGTGAAGTGCTTGAAAGGTTACAGCAGGGAAGAAAGGTTGCTGGTTCTTTGAAAGCAGTGATAAGAAACAGGGAAGTGAGCATGGAAGTGAAAAAGTTACTACATGACAGTATTGTGTGGAAGTGAAGCTTGGACGTTGTTGGAAAGACACAAGTCAAGAGTGAGAGCAGTGGAAATGAGTTATTTAAGAGGAGCCTGTGGAGTCACATTGAGAGACAGGCTGACGAATGAGGATATAAAGGAGCGTTCTGGTGTGGATGTGGATGTGATAGGAAGCGTTATGAGGGACACACTGAGGTGGTTTGGCCATGTGGAGAGGATGGAGGGTGAAAGACTGACGAAGAGAGTGTATGTGAGTGAGGTGGAGGGCGGAAGAGGGAGGAGGAGGCCGAGGATGAGATGGAGGGATGGGGTGGAGAGGTATATGAGAGAGGGGGGTGAGTTGGGAGCAGGGCAGTGAAATGGCGGGGGACAGGGTGACTTGGAGGAGTTTTGTTTGTGGCCACCCCAAACGGGATTGAGGCGTCTGGCAATAGATAGATAGAAATTGCTGAAGCAATACGAGTATTCAGAGAACTCCATACACCAGATTAAAATAGTATTATCATTGTAGATCTACTATTAAGGGACTTTTGGTATGACTCAAAATTTTTTACGGATTATGACCTGTGATCTTGACATCAAGGTCAAAGTTATTCATACTATACAAATCATGTTCACTCATGACCCACCACATTTCCAGCGAGTTGGGCCAAAATCGGCCAAATACTTTCCGATTGAGCACTTTCAGCCATGAGGAGGAAATTTATATTTTCCACAATATCTCAAAATGAGTTCATTGGATCTCAGTATCAATATCGAGGTGTACTAGTATATGTTGACGACTACATACTGGAACATTTGCAAAGCAATCAAATCAGTAGTTTTTGCTGCCCAGGAGAACAATAACTGAAAAAATACCATAGAGAACGCTAGTGCGGTGCTAGTGTTAGGAAAAAATTGTGCCAAAAGAAGCCTGCAGCTAAGGTACATCACTCCTGAAAGTTTCAAGTCTCTATCTCGAAGGGTCTTCGAATGCCAGCCTTGTTTATCCCCCCTCCTCAAAAAAATCTACAGTATCAATAAGAACTCCACAGAATGTGGAGTCCTTGATAATAATGCTGTAATAATTATAATTATAATAATAATAATAATTACTACTACGACTACTACTACTACTAGTAATAATAATAATTCTACCATCCAGTCAGTTTTTCTTACTGATCAGGAGCATAGAATCCCGGGGCTAAACGACTAACTCCCGACATTTAAGGCGAGGGTAGCCAGCTTTATTCGCCTGTGGGGGGCATTATTTGAGCAATAAACCCCAAATGTCCCTTGGATAAAAAACCTTGTGAGACCCATCTGGTTGGAGCTTCTTAATACATTAGACAGCCAGGTGTAATTTGATTGTATGATTTCCACCTAACATAGTAAATGGTTTCCTAGGTTACAGAAAATAACTTGGCTTGTCACTCAGTGTAATTTCTGAAAAGTAGCACTACATATAAAAGTTGATTGTGTGGTGGTAAATGAGGTAGCGGTGATGGTTTGCTGCTTATGGTGATAAGAGTGACAGAGAGATGAGCAGTGATGGACTATACAGTATAATAAGAAGGTAATAGTAGGGGCAAGTGCCACGAGACGCTAAACAACTATGCTATATAACGTTGGCCTTTGAACCCATGCCGTATTATTCACCCACTATCCTGGGATGCAAGCCCATTGCATTACATCACCCAGGTTGCCACAGTTCCCTCTCCTAGATGTTACTCTAAGTTCTCATTTTTAATACCAACCCACAAGAGCTGGATGGACACGTAAGTTGAGTGTCGCCAGCTGCCTGCACCACTATTCGAACCCTGGGGCTATGCTATCGGACTGGTAACTTCGTAGCTTGCAGTGCTAACCAATTAACTACAGAGACTGAGTGATGTGATGATTAATTATTGCCCTCACGAGGTGGCGTGTCAGTTGATGATGCATAACTAGACTACTGTTACGGTGGTGTGCATTACTGAAAGTTAATAATGCAATGTGTGAGGAACTGCATGACATTACATGAGTCTAGATATCTGGAACATGGAGGCGTTCTCATCAAATGCTGATTTGTTGATGTAATACAGCAATATGAAGTTAATCTGGCAATCCACAAATCTACGATGTTGCTTCATCTGCACTTAGCGGTGCTGATAGTAGTAGTAGTAGTAGTAGTAGTAGTTGTTGTTGTTGTTGTTGTTGTTGTTGTTGTTGTTGTTTTTGTTGTTGTTTTTCTCGCTCGCTCGCAGTCACAGTTTGGACCCCCGACATATGTAGTCAAGGAAAGTTCCGCTTTACCCACCTCCCGAAGCACTGGTGTGAAACGGGTGAATGTGAAGCAGCAGCCAGACCTCACATGTCTGGTAGCTGTGAGTGTGAAGGAGGGGGAGGCGGGAGATTGGAGGCAGAGGAGGGTTTAGTGATAAGCTGGGAGTTACGTTTAAGTGTGCAATATTTCATTCGGGCGGTGTGTTTGAGTTATTTGGTAAGGATAGGTGACAATATGATGCTAGGATTTTATGAAGAAACTTACGTAAATGTCTGGAGAGCTAGTATTTTCAGGAAAGTTATGGTGGTTTGATGGGTTCGGTCAGAGGTTTGAATGCTTTCATTCATTTCATTTAACATGAGACGTTTCCCCAGAAGATATTCATAACGATATAACATATTATTATATTTTGTGTTGACTCGAAAACAAAACCACTATATTATCTCTCTCTCTCTCTCTCTGTCTCTCTCTCTCTTGATACATACGGTATCTCTCTCTCTCTCTCTCTCTCTCTCTCTCTCTCTCTCTCTCTCTATATATATATATATATATATATATATATATATATATATATGTGTGTGTGTGTGTGTGTAAATTCGTTTAAATTTGTTTATTTATCCTCTGTCGTCCCACTGTAAACATCAACCTGCAAACATTTTCAGGGTTATTTTGGAAATTATTCATCTCGAACTTAGTCAAGGGTAGTGTGCAATAATAATACTAAAAAAATATATGAGCGATTAACAGGTTTTTCGTTTTCCTATAGACAAAATGACATGGGAAGTCCTTATTATAACATCAGTCTCTATCATTCCTATCGAACATGACAAAACGAAGCCAAAGAAGCATACCTTTGACAGTGAACATTGATACTGTGATATGAGCAACTCTCCAAACCTTCCCACCCCCGGCCACCCTCCCTCCGACTCACAGATACCAGGCATGTGGGGTCTGGCTACTGCTTCGTGACTATTCGTCAACCAGCAATGCTTCGAACAGTGGGTAATGCGGAACTTTCCCTGACTGTACCAGAGCAAAAGATTTATCGTATCAGCAAGAAATGGGGGCAGGGGTCGGGAGGAAAACTCCGTAGTACAGTAGCGAACATTTTTGGATATCTCTGCCAATTCTGAAGTTACAAGAAAGATAGACATCAATTTGGAAATCGCCTAAGAATCCTCAATTTTATTCATTTCACAGACAACCTGTAATTTCCAAAAGTTTTTCCGTAAATTGAGGAAATGATTATTTATAAAGCAGATTAGTGTTACAGGCGGCTGTGCAAGAGGTAATGGTCTAAGGCTGCGTGAGTAGCGCAGCAGTATTCTCCGACGATTGCTGAGAGCAACCAGGTTTTGCCCTTTCAAAACAAATAATGCCTTCTGTTTGGCCTTAGACTTAAAATTAATAAAAGAGGAGTATTGGTTTTAGGAGGTGTGAGGGAATAGTTTTGTGTAATCTAATAAGTTCTTTTTGGTGTTTTCAGGACAGGAAATCAGAGGAAGATGATGAGCCACGTGAGACAATATTCACCACTGCCTGACTTCCTCGCTCGCTTGCTCGAACACGTTCCACACTTTCAGTGTGGACGCCTATTGCATGGTAGTAGTAGCAGTAATAGCGGTAGTAGTAGTAACAGTAGTAGTGGTAGTAGTAGTAGCAGCAGCAGTAGTAGCAGTAGTAGTAGTAGTAGTAGTAGTAGTAGTAGTGGTGGTGGTGGTGGTGGTGGTGGTGGTGGTGGTAGTATAGTAGTGGTAGTAGCAATTGTAGTAGTAGTAGTAAAAGTTGTTGTTGTTGTTGTTGTTGTTGTTGTTTTAGTAGCTCTCCAGGCGCATCAAAACGTGAATCCTGTGGATAGTAGATTAGAGATTCCCATCTCCTGCAGTCCAGTGACCACCATCCTCCTTTGGGAGGTTAGGGAAGCAGATGTGGGACGTATATACTCGTATAACCAAAGAATTGAGCCACCCAGTTATAACTCTGCCACCACATGAAGGCGTACCTCCCTCCCTCCCTCTCTCTCTCTCTTTCTCTCTGGGTGGTCCGCCATATTGTGTTGGTATAAACAAGACCTTGAGAGCTCTCTCCTTTCCTTGAAAGTTTTGGGCATTCCAGTGATCTGCCGTCTACCAGCCTTGGCACGGAGCAATAGTAAGCACCCGTCGTCTGTTTGGTGACATAAGGGGCTTTGGGGCTTTAGCCTTAGACTAGTAGCAGTCGTGAAAATTATATCTCGGCCGACCCCCTCTCGTCAGATTTTCTCCCGGCTGCGCATGCGCGGTGGGGGAGTGTGACGTGTGGTGACGTCATGTGCACGTCACTGTACCCCCACCGGTGCTGCGTCTTGACTCCCTGACTTCATTGCTGTGGCAACATGGCTTATTCTGGCCCTGCCTCCCTTGCTGACATTGAGGCTGACCTCTATCTCAGTGAGGACGAGGACATAACAGACCTACACTCGCCCCCAGTGGCACTCGCCACGCAGCAACCTGGCCCCACCTCTTGGCAGCCCAGTGTTGCAGTCCCCCCTCCCGCTACACCTACCACCTCCACCATACGACCCATGGACCAGGCTTCGGATTTAAGTGGTTCGTCCTCACCTGCTCCCAAGGCATCCAGAGCATGAGACTTCTCATCCAGCTGCTTCTGATAATTCATTCCCTCGCCCTGGCTCTCATTGTTCACCCCCTCTGGCCACCACTGTCCTTCCTGCATTTGCTCTCAGAGCTGAATATGTCAAGCTTGTCTTCTGTGGGAACCCAACTGTGGAAACGAAGCTGCGCTGGCTCTCTGACGTCACCAGGGCTTTCTGCCTCAATCGGGAGTTGGCCGAGGTGAAAATGTCTGCTGTCACCTCCCGTTTTGTTTATATCTCACGTAAACGTCCCGACATCATCGAAAGTGTTGCCAAAGGTGACTTCTTATCTTTGAAGCTTGATGTTCAGGACTCCATTGAGAGGCCGAGGAAGTTCCCGACGTATCTCGTCACCCGCTACCCTGTTGATGTAGACCCTTCTCTGGCCAAGGAACAATGGCGTATACACTGTGCGTCGCTTCTATCAACATGGCACGCCCATCAACCGGCTTGTTGTCGTATGGAGCCTCCCAGACCCACCGCCACCAGCTTTCAGCTTCAGCTTCCTTCCTTGCCTTCCATCCTGTGAGTTTAAAAGGATGAGAGACGAACTGCCTTGGTGCTACAAATGCTGGGGTATTGGTCATATATCCCGGTATTGTGCTGCTTCCTCTGATAAGTGTGGTTGATGTGCCGGCCCCCACTCCTCCCGGACTTGCCCACATCGCACCCCCACCCAACCTACCACCGCTGATGCTACTCCTGCATCAGACCAGCCCACCCCACATGCTCCAGATACATCAGTGTGGAAATGCCCCGCTGTAATGAACAAGGAGTCAATGTGGCACGGTTGCCTGAAGCGCGTCCGTGCTGCCGCCTCGTTTGCTGTTGACGCTACGCCTCACACCTTGCCCCCACCACCACCACAACCATGGTCGTGACCAGGCGTTGCTTCACCACCTCCATCCTCTACCCTGGCTGCCTCACCGCAAGTCCTTGCCCTTCACGAGGCCGTTGCCAACCTGACGGCACGTTGCGCAGCCATTGAAGCACGTTTTGATGCAATCGAGACCCGCATTGATAGTCTCACCAACCAGCAAGCCACCACTGAGCGCACCCTCGCCACACTCGTTGAGTCACACCATGCCGTCATCACGTCTATCACCACCCTTTCCGAGAGACTAGAAGCCCTCGCCTCTACCTTTGAAAAGCTCAGTGATCGACTCATCAAGGAGCCACCGCACCGCAAGCCTCAGAGCAGCTCCGCTTCCATGTCATCGGGCGGCAACACTTCGACGTCCTTGTCCCCACCAGCCTCCCATAAACCTAAAGGCAGACTTCAATAACGGAATGCAGCTTCACATCATCTCTCGGAATGCCTGTGGTATCGGAACTTACCCGAAGCTTACTGCCCTCCAGACTTATATAGGTCGTCACCACCCACATGTCATCTTTCTTCAGGAAGCTTTTGTAGGTTGCCATGTGCTCGGGGTTGAAGCTCCCCCACTCCCAGGCTTCGTCTCTTATGTCCATCACGTCAGGAATGGCCTTGTGAGCTACATTCACTCCTCCATTCCCCATCAACTCCTCCGCTGCTCTACTGATGACAACATGACCTTCCAGCTCTTCGAGATCACCGTGGGTGCTGGGAAGCTTCGACTCAGCAATGTGTATTCTGCTCCAGGAAAGATCAATCTCCCTGCTCTCCCACCACCTATGTCGCAAGGCATGATCTACAAGGGGGACTTCAACGCCCGGCACCCCGCCCTAGGTGATGCCTCCCCCTCCCCAAATCGTGGTGGACTACCTCTTCTCGAATACATCCGCCGACACCGGCTCACTCACTGGCCTACTGGGGGCGCCACGCACACCCAAGGAGGCACGCTTGATCACATCATTACCTCTGGCCTGGTGGCGTCACATGTTCAGTGCTTTTCTATACAAACCCTTTTCTCTGATCACATCGCTCTTGGATTACAGTACTCCCTACCAAGTGGACCTTCCTCTCTCCCTCACACTCCTTCGCATCACCATTCCTCCAAAGTACTGCCCTAACTACATATTTTACATCTCCAGTCTTCTACCAACATTTAACTTCCAGTCGCCTGAGAATCTGTACTCCTCTCTGGTTCGAGCAACACATGACTTTTACACTCGTTTTGTGACACGTCCGCACATCAAAAGACACGGTGTGGCTCATGCCTGGACACTGTATCAGCGCATTCTCCAGGCAGAAAGGCAAGCTGTGGATGATGGTATCGCATTCCAGAGCCAACCAACACATGCCCGTCTCATGCAGTATCGTGCGTCCAGAGATGACCTTGTTGCCCTTCAGCAGGGTGCCCGTACCCAGGCTTGGAGGAAGTATACTGATAGCATCAATCACCAGATAAGTGCTGCCTCCATGTGGCACCTTATCAACAGAGTTATTAGGAGGAAACCCCCAAGTGCTCTTCACCACAGCCCAGCACAGTCTGCAGAGGACCTGATCACTACCTGGTCTGAGCAGGCGCAGTCACACAGTCTTCCCGTCCATGTTCAAGAGGCACTCTCCACACACAGGAACGCCCGCACATTGCGTCTCATGGCTGCATTACTCCGGCCGGATGAAGAAGACGACGTACCCATCACTGAAGATGAACTGCGCCGTGCTCTTGCCAGGAGTAAGACGACTGCACCCGGGGAAGATGGTATCACCTTTCAAGTCCTCCGCCTCCTCCTCAAAGTTCCCGGCTCTCCCTTGCTGAAGCTCTACAATCTTTGCTTCCAAAGGGGATACGTGCCTCATGCCTGGACCTCTAGTACCATTGTGCCCATTCCCAAACCTGGCACAGACAAGTTCAGGCCTATTTCACTCACCTCCTGCTTTTGTAAAGTGCTTGAGCGCATATTCCTTGCTTGCCTCATGTTCGGCTACAAGACAAGTTATCTCAGAGCCTGTATGGTTTTGCCACAGAGGGAGCACACCATTGCCTGATGGACCTGTATGCCCGCCTCTCCCCGCCAGTGTGGTTGCATTTCTTGATCTCAAGAGTGCTTTTGACATTGCCAACAAGGAGGTTATTCTTGACCAGCTGGTTGAGTTTGGGAGCACGGTAATCTCACGGTGGATCCGAGGTTTTCTTTGTAACAGGACCTCACGTGTGCTATTCCAAGGGGCATGTAGCACGTCCAGGGAATTCGAGCTTGGTACTAACCAGGGTGGAGTTTTACGTCCTTTTCTTTTCAATGTTCTGATGCACCGCTTGCTGACTCTTCTACCCGATATTCCTGGCACGACTATCACCTGCTATGCTGACGACATCTGTGTGCATTCCACCTCTGCTGCCGGTCTTCAGAGATTCCTACAGTCTTTCTACGAGTCGTCCTCTGCTTGTGGCCTCCTTCTCTCCCCAGACAAGAGTCGAGTATTCTCTCCTCGGGGCTGTGGTACACTCCCGGTGTTTACTGTGGGACAAAGAGTTATCCCGCCCTGTACGCAGTACCTATACCTGGGAACGCCAGTGCGCATCACTCCAGCCATACCTGCTCGGCAGTGTGTCCATCCCATCATCCAAGATCTCCTCCACCGGCTAGAACAGCGCTTTGTCCCCTTCAAGTGGCTCACTAATTATGCTGCCGGCATCTCCATCCCCTTGGCAAGAAACATTTACATTACCTTCATACGGTCAGTCATCGATTATCTCTCCCCAGCACTTAGCCAGCTCTCTAGGACCACCTTGGAGCCTTTAGAAAAGTTTCAGAACAAAGTGATGCGATACATTCTTGGGTGCCCCACCTCCACCAGGATAGTAACCATGTTGACTGAACTAAATCTTCCTTCAGTTGTTGAGAGGATCCACACCAACGTCACCTCCTTCAGCATCAAGTGCCTTCACTCACCCCATCTTGTTCCACACTATTCCCACGTCCTGCGAGCCTCACTTGACCCTGCTGCTCCTCGCCTTCTACTTCGTCCTGGCGTCCGCACCCTCGTCAACACAGTGTGCTCCTCCCTGCAGCGTCTTCACATCGACGTTACCGTGGCCGAGGTTGATCATGGGCCACTCCCATGGAGGATTCCACAGCCTCATGTCACCTTCACACCCACCTCAAAGACTGACCCACCTTCCCTTCAGAAACAGCTAGCTTTGGAGCACATTGCTGCGCTCGCCTCCTCTGTCTCTGACACACATCACCTCTATGTGGATGGGTCCATACAGCCTGATGGCAGTGCTGGCTGCGCCATCTACTCACCAGACCTGGAGCCCCCAGAGGGTGGCTGGGTTGGTCGCAGGTTACCCAACTCGTCCAGCTCTACATACTGTGAGCTTCAGGCCCTTCTCCTGGCTGTCAGTCTCCTCCGTCAGCGGCAGGTGAATGGTGTTGTGATATGTGATTCTCAGTCTGCACTTCAGGCCATCTCGTCTCCACACCCCTCTCAACGCTCACTCATCAACCACATCTTGCATCAGTTAGTAGTGGCTCAAGATCTTTCCCACTGCATACGATTTTTGTGGATTCCTTCCCATGTTGGAATAGTTGGGAACGACAGGGTGGACCTCCTCGCTAAGAGTGCCTGCGAACTGCAGCTGCCTGACGGTGCTGCACCCTCCCTTCTCTGCTACAAGCGGATCATATACCATGCCGCACTTCTCCCCACACTCCACCGCATGAATGTTGAGCGTCCACAGAGTGTATCTATACAACACTACGACCACTTCCGACTCTCTTCCCCGAGGTATCGCCGACATGGGCTCATGGTTCGCAGATATTATACTGTGACTGCCCGGCTTCGGCTAGGGTACAGACCTCTGTGGCAAGTCTCCGAGGCGGGGGACGTACCCCACTACTCCACCTGCAAGCTCTGCGACCGTCCAAATGCCAACAGTCTCCATCACTACTGCCTCGAGTGTCCCTCAGTGAGTGATTTGCTGCCCAGGGCCAGGACTTAATACATGTGTGTCGGCACTTGTTAAATGATGACAACTTGGATACTGTTTTAGCCCGACACCCACACTTTGGTGGGTGCTGAAACTTGTTTCATCGTGTATGCTGGTGTATTTCACCTTCTTGTAAGATTACTCTTGCCTTTGTCCAGCTTCACTCTACATGACAGCGTGTCCTACGTGTCACGAATACTATGTATGATTAGAGACTGAGGACTGTACTAGGTTTGTCGCTCTATGAGCGTAATAAATTAATTAAAACAAAAATCTTTCTCTCTCTCTCTCTCTCTCTCTCTATCTATCTATCTATCTATCTATCTATATATCTATATATATATATATATATATATATATATCTATATATATATATATATTTATATATATATATATATATATATATATATATATATATATCATAATCATCATCCGGACCTCCTTTCCCACCCAAGGGCAAGGTGAGGAGTAGCAATATCCAGACCACAAACTTGCCCAATCCAAATAGGCCACACTTCCATTCACTTATCATTCAAGCCCCCGGAATCCTGGCTCTACCGGATAAGCCAAAAACATTCACCACATTCTGCAGCTTCACACAATCGTATCCGACTGAGTCAATCCGGACGCTGCCATGCTCACAAGGAGTGCCAAAATCCCTGATCATGCACTTTTCACAACATTCATCCAGCCAGCTCGATCCCTTGTCAGCTCCCTAGCCTCACCGACTTCCAAACCTCTCTTCCTCAAACACTCATCCATCATATCTCTCCACCCTCTCCTTGGCCTACCTCGCTTCCTCCCTCCATCACATTCGCTCAGGTATGCCTTTTTCACCACTCTATCGTTATCCATTCTTTCCACATGACCATACCATCTCAGGACACACTCTTCGATTCTGGTGTCCACCGACTTCCTCACTCCACACCTTTCACATATCACATTATTTCGTATCCTATCCACCCTCTGTACTCCACATACATTCCTCAGCAGTCCCATCTCCACTGCTCTCACTCTTGACTTTTCATTTTCATGTCACACCATAGTCACACACCCAAATGTTAGAGTTGGCACTAACATTCCCTCATGTAAGCCTCGTGCAGCTGCAACACTCAAACCTCTTTCATATCAAGGCCTTCATTGCACCAGCTATTTTTCTTCCCTGTGTCACTCTACTTTCAACTTCTTTTGCACATTTCCCTTTCTTTTCTGTCACTGTACCCAAGTATTTGAACTCTCTCACCAATTCCAGTCTCCAATCACTGCGACATCAACTGGGAGTCACCTTCTGTCCCAATAACCATCACTTTACTCTTCTCTCTCAAGGCACGACGCTCATAGACATCAGCAAAACTCTGCACTAGTCTACCAAGTTCTTGTCCGGTACTTGCAAGCAGTACTACATCATCAGCATACAACAAATTTGAGATATTCCATCCATCACCCTTCATTACCAACGCCATCCCTCTCTCCATTATTCGTGTTTTTACTCCTCTCATCACCCCATCCATATATACAGTATATTGAACAACCATGGTGACATCACACAACCTTGTCGCACGCCCACACCGATCGTGAACCATTCACTTAGATGCCCATTAATCCTTACACATGCTTCGCTACCATCTTAAAAACTCTTGACTGCACGTAGCAGCTTACCATCTACACCATACAATGGCAAAACTTTCACAATCCCTCTCAGTCTACTTTGTCATATGCTTTTTCCAGATCCATGAATACCATAAACACCTTATGGTCCTTTTCACAAGCCTTCTCTGCTATCTGTCTCACTGCAAATACTTGATCCATACATCCTCTGCCACTCCTAAAGCCACCCTGTTCATCACTCACTAGGACTTCTGATGTCTCTCTTACTTTCTCTATAATAATTCTTCCATATACCTTCCCTACCACACTCAATAAACTTATGCCACGATAATTCTTTCACTCATTTCGTTCACCTTTATTTTTGTACAGGGGTACAATCACAGCCTTTTTCCACTCTGCAGGCACAGTTTCACTCATTCATGCCTTCTTACAAATCAGTGAACTGGAATATATATATATATATATATATATATATATATATATATATATATATATATATATATATAATGCGATAATGGAGAGAGGGATGGGGTTGGTAATGAAGGGTGATGGATGGAATATTTCAGATTTGTTGTATGCTGATGATGCAGTGCTGCTTGCAAGTACCGGACAGAAACTTGGTAGGCTAGTGCAGAATTTTGCTGATGTCTGTGAGCGTCGTGCCTTGAGAGTAAATGTAGAAAAGAGTAAAGTGATGGTTATTGAGAGAGAAGGTGACTCCCAGTGCGATGTTACAGTGAATGGAGAGAGACTGGAATTGGTGAGAGAGTTCATATACCTGGGTATAGTGATAGAAAAGAGAGGTAAATGTGCAAATGAAGTTGCAAGTAGAGTGATACAAAAAAGAAAAGCAGCTGGTGCAATGAAGGCCTTGATAAGAAACAGAGGCTTGAGTGTTGCAGCTGCACGAGGCTTACATGAAGGAGTGTTAGTGCCACCTTTAACATATGGATGTGAGACTATGGTGTGGCATGAAAATGAAAAGAGTAAGGGCAGTGGAGATGGGAGATTATATATATATATATATATATATATATATATATATATATATATATATATATATATATATATATATATACATACATAATGTGGAACCCTGGAATTCGTACGCCTCTCTACTCGTACAACTCGGTTTTCGTACAGCTCTTTCGTCCAAAAATCGCTCCAGTTATGGTACGGTGACCCGTTATTCGCACCAAGAGATGCGGCGTCGTGGGTGCCACATGGTCGCCAGTCTGGCTTTGTCCTCCGCCAGCTATGCATCAGTCATACAGGCTCCATTAAACTTTGTGATGAATTACGTATTTTTATTAGAAAATTGTACATAATCATGGGACCTAAGAAGATTAGTGAGTCAGCTGGAACTAAAAGTAAAGCAGTGAGAACAACAATTGAGCTGAAAAAAGAACTCATTGCAAAGTTTGAAAGTGGAACCCGTGTCTCCGATCTTGCCATTCATTATAGTATGGCGAAATCTACCGTTTCATCCATACAAAAGAACGGATTAATGCAAATTACACTGTTTCTTATGGAGAAAAAATGATTCGGCTTTCGAACAATTCGCAACTCGTACAGCCTCCAGGAAAGAATTGTGTACGAATCCCGGGGATCTCTCTCTCTCTCTCTCTCTGTATATATATATATATATATATATATATATATATATATATATATTATAATATCCAGACTCGTTTAACTAGGATACGAGAGACGTTTTGAAAATAATGAATTGGCTATAGCCTCACTAACTCCTTCACTGCAGCAGGTCTCGTATAAAAGGAATAAATTCAGTAGGAACTACCGATGAAACAAAGGACATCACCGTACTAAAGGTAAAACTGTTATATCAGGACGTTCTACAAAACCAGCGACCAGTCGCTCTGTGCACACCCGTCCTGAGCAGCGTTTCTCTCCTCCCAGACGGGATGTTACCAAAAAATCCTGTTGATAACCTTCTCGCAATACATACAGTCCAAATATTGTTCTACTTAGAACAGTGGACAGGCCTCCACGACGCATGACTACGTCAGACTGGCAGAGGAAGATGAGCTACCAGGTGAGATCAATACTGAGAGAGAACGTCACCCCGACAAGGAGTCACTCAACAAGACTGATAACATTACGGGGCTTCGTTCCAACCAACGAAATAATGAAAGAGATTGGGATTTATTTGATGTAATATTATACATGCTGTCTTACTTCTGACTCACACTTTCACTCTCTTAAACTCTCACTTTTCGTAGTCTCATAATCACGTACTCTACCACACTCGTTCACGTATACACTCTCACACTCCTCAGCTATCTCGTTCTCCCACTCTTTCTCATTTATTCTTACACTCTTTCTCCTCTTTTCACACTCTCACTCTCACTCATTCTCATACTCTCCTACTCCTACTCATTTTTTTTTTCTTTCTATTCTCTCTCCCACACTTACCGACTTATTCTCGCATTTCTACACCTTGTCCCACGATCTCTCTCTCTCTCTCTCTCTCTCTCTCTCTCTCTCTCTCTCTCTCTCTCTCT